>NC_091930.1:33894069-34194069 GCF_041260155.1 Ptychodera flava
AGCTTTTAACATACTCAAAATGTATTTGTCTGATAGCTAATTATAAATTATATGCTTTACAACATTGAAAAGATAAATTTCGCGTAAAAGGATCAAGCATGATCTAGTCGTCAATTCTTTATAAAATGAAAGCTTTGTAAAGGTATGATATACCTACCGTACATTGTGTACACTTCTAATTCAATGATGCTAAAGGATTTTGTATTCAAATTGTTTGGACTGACCAATGCAACATATTGTGAGTGGATCTCTTTGATGCAGTAAAATGTAATCCACACTGTGGTAGAACCAATGTATTCTAATTCAATGCAACGGCTATATCCTTTAGCAATATATTGTAGAGTTAATAAGCCACAACAGAATGTTCCTTTCCCTGATTGCTTTGAATACGAATGCCAAAATCCGATTCCTTCAAGGTCTCTCACTGTAAAGAAAGAATAAATAATAAGCTCTCAGACGTAAATCGATGTACAATTTCTATGAGCGTCTTAAAGACCATCATAATGCTATTATTTTAACCGTCCTCAAGTCGGATGCTCTATTGCATTCTGAAATATATCTGACGTATAGGCAACTGATGTATTTTTAATAGTTTTAGCTCTTTTTTACTACCGTCTAACTTCTCTTTCTGTGTGTTGTGTTTTTTTTTAAAAAGTCTATGGGATTGTGTACTTTTTTGGTATGATATCCTGAAATAAAGCTTATTATTATTATTATAAAAGGTTACGTTTCGTTTATACATAACAGTGTAAGGATCTTGGTTATCTTTACAGGGAAAATGTGATCCACTATTGATTCTTGCTTCGACAATTTACGTTATAAATCCTTCGACAACAACATTATATACTTGTGTGCTAAATATTTAAGACAGGAGCAAATTACTCTAAACCTTTGTTGTACAAAAATCTTATTACCAATATAACAGCGTATCGATATCTGGTCTAACTATGCATGTCTTGTGTTCGCTATCAATTTCAACACAAATAATAAAACTAGGATACTGACAGGATCCTACCTAAGACTCCTGATAAACAAATAAATCAGAGTCAGATAGCATGATGTTGTGGAGTATCAGTTCTAGAGTTCTCTTAATGTGCATCTCCACAACAGTTTTTTGAAAGGTGAAAAGTCATAAAGAACACGGTTTAAACACTACAGAGGTAATTTTAAATTTGGTCCTTGATTTCGCAAGACAGATATGTCTAACATAAAAAGATCACAAGATTGGAAATTAAATTTATGAACTACTTTTCAGAGACTGTCGTCGGAGAAATTAACTCTGGTAAGTAAAGTATTTTACCAATCGTTATGTATGCAACATGGTCTAAAAAAAATCTGAAAATGTCTCAATGGAGGATTTTTAGTGTGATTGGTAAATTTGAGAAGTTCATGGATGAAGGTTTCTACACGCTTATCAACATGCTCTTTATCCACATGAATCGATGGTCTTGCTACTAACAATTCAAGAGATATCATGAGTTTATATGTGCAGGTGTGGTCTTGTACTGAGTTGGAAAATAATGGCTGTCAGACTCGCGCTGTGTCCACAATGTCATGCGTGTCATTCAGTAAATAATTGAGCATTTCCGCTCAGAGTTTATTAGAACATGCTCTCAGCTACTTTCAGACAACACACGACGCAAAATAGCGCAGGTCCTATCCCTTGCATATCTAAGCGACATTTATTCTGCTGTCTGACTTATAAGGACTTGTTTCGGCCCTCACTGGAGACGATGAACTCCGCATGTACGAGAAAGTTTACCAATAATAGGAAAAAATGCACAAGGGATTGTCGATAGTCTAAGCAGCTTCTTCGTACGTACTACTACATCACTCAGGAGTTGACTATTATTCGCTGGTTTTCATAAACACTTATGTTTTTATGATTACTAATATACATATTCTAAATTAAGTCTGCGTGTCAAGTCATTTCCGCTTTACCAAGACGGGGTATATTTATGCTCTATTTCGTAGCATAGCAAAAGGGCTACAAAGTCTTAATAAAAAGAATGAGACTTGAATGTAGCACCGGATAAAAACTAGACAGTTTGATCTTTTGAGATCCATTTGCTAATGATACTGCGTATATCAAAAACAGGTATATTGGTGATACCATAAAAATTACTATAGGGATTTCATATTTGCTTAAGAAGGTTATGCCTGGTATCCCATTTGCTGATGATGCTGCAAAAACATTTATCATTTTGAGTTGTTCTTTTTTGAAGATCTGGAAGGTGTATGATAAAAAATGACACAAGTCAAGGTGATCCCATTCACTGTTGTTATTTATCATCTTTTGTTTGAGAGTCTCTTTATTTCTTGAACCGTGCAAGACTTGGAAGATGTGGTGTGTATAGGAATCTTAAAATGTTTCTTTTGGGGCGCTGCACCATACACAATATATTTTGCTGAAAAATCACTTAATTGCAAATATTTATTCCATTTTAACTTATTTGTTAAGCCTACATTAAAATCTAATTTGTGTTCACCTTTTAGCTTGTTAAGCAGAGGTGAGTTCCGTGATAAAGAAGTGTT
The DNA here is from genome assembly GCF_041260155.1 of Ptychodera flava. Lineage (NCBI taxonomy): Eukaryota > Metazoa > Hemichordata > Enteropneusta > Ptychoderidae > Ptychodera > Ptychodera flava. Next base: position 33,896,605 of record NC_091930.1, read on the forward strand.
AATTTATGCAATTTTATGCAAATAAGCTGATTCTCTCTTTTCTCCCAATTTCAAGATTTCCAAATAATTTAATTTGTGCTCGTGTTTTTCGCGGAGGCTCGAAGTTGTACGGGCTCCGCGAAAAACACTCGAATATGATGACGTCAAAAAGAGAAAATACCTTTGGATTTTATACACACACACACACACACACACACACACACACACACACACACACATATATATATATATATATATATATATATATATATATCACATACATAGACCCAGTTATCCCTATATTGTGACGTCACACTATAGTTATATGGTTTACAGGATTTCCGTATAACCCTGCTACTGACGTCAGAAGTAAGGTTATACGGGGTCGGCACTTTTTTCTACTGAAACTGTTTGTGACCATTCTCGTGCAGATGAAAATTGAGGACACACAAAGGAGTTTACTGCACAATGCGGTAAAGGTAATAAATATAGAAAACGTCAAGGCGCTGAGAATATATGTGAACGTACGATCTTCATGCGGCATCGTACTTCTCCAGTTCTCGCCAGTTTCGAGCAATATATTTTTTCTAGGTGCGGTATGGTTACATAAACGACCAACAAGAACGATGTGATACAGTTCAATTGTGGTTTTATATTACGACCTAAGTCAGGAACTGATATCAGTAAAAATGACGACTGCAGCATTGCACAGTATGTTCGTTCGTACAGTATAAACAACGTGTAAGCGCCGCTATGAACAGCAAGACAAGGTTAAATTTCGATGCATTTTTTACATTATTAATTTACCTTCAAACAACTTTGCATCTGAAGATACTATAATATCATCCTCCTTTCCCTTGTCTTCGATGATAACGGCTATATCCATTCAAGTTTTGCGCGGAAAATCCGACAGCGAGAGACTACTCTGACGTATCGAGAGGAACGTGTGTCCGAATGTGAACGGAATCAGCTGGAGCCGTACCACCTCATCCGCCTGTCCAAATTACATCTCACGGGAAAGTGAATTTTATTCGAATAAAAAAGTGTGTATGCATGTGAAAATATATAACCCCCCAGTATTTCTCACCCGTGTTCCCCCAACATTACTATGTCCCTCTTCGCCTACCGGCTCGGAGGGATACTGCCGCTATGTTGGGGGAAACCCTCGTCTTCGATGACGTCACACTCGTTCGAAATACTGGGAGATTATTAATAAATATATATAAATAATAAATACATATATATATATATATATATATATATATATATTATATATATATATATATTAATATATATATATATATATATATATAATCCCATGGTATTCGGCGAGAAGTTGTGCGGCTCCGCGAAAAACACGAGTATACGATGACGTCAAACAGAGAAAAATTCCATTGGATTATATATTTATCACATGAACAGTCTTCTTATTTTTCTTTGATGTGGATGGATCAAAATTATTGTAACAAATTGCATGATTTTTATTGCGATTTTGTGTTTTAATTACTCGGATTACTTACATTTAATGAGTAAAGCGGTCCGTCACCCAGGAGATGTGTAAATGTTTACAGGTATACTTTCATTCATAAATCCCATTAAGCTAAAACTTTGATACATGGAATGGTATCTCCACCAATCAGACATACGGATTTGGTCACGTCCGCGTGTCAATCATTGTCTCGCGCTGGAGCGATGCCAAGGCAAGTCTGCCATCGCCGGACATAGCTTTCACCGCGCTGGCGAAGGATAACGATAGTTTTGAGTTATTTAGAATATTTAGAATTATATCTATAAAGCGAATGCAACGGCACGATAGAAACATTAGTTATCATTCTTAGAGATGCTGTGGCTTTTGAAATATCACAAGTTTACGGCCTTGGCGACCCCGATGGAATCGAGCCCGAAAGTTTCAGATCGATGACACACACAGTGTACACTTGTAGTGGGCACTGCCGTCACCGGTCTCCGCCGGTGGCCATCTCAGTCGTCAATGTTTTCGTCATACGGACTTTCATATTTGCTGTAACACATATATCGCCCGTAGGTACTTCCCGATTTTGTAACTTGACGGGGAACTCTGTTCTGTTGTGAGTTTTGTCCAAGTCAACTTTCGAAATGCATCGGATTCTACAGCGCTGCACTGAGAGTAGCAGAGTGAAGTTATGTCTTCACTACAGCCTTACGCTGCAGGTTTGATTCCGATCGAGAAACAACGGAATAATTTGTGTGATGAAGGAAATTTATCGTTGTTCGTCGATATTTGTGCCTTCTATGTCGCTTTCCCGAAGTTTATACAGTATTTATTTATTAAGTTGAACTTTCGTTGAGGTGTATCTTTCGGGTTTATCGCCAAACGGGATCTCCAGGTACGACGATATCCACATTGAGCCTTGCGACTGGAGCCATGACATTACTGAGCCAAACGATCGATCGACGGTATCCTCATTCGATTCTTGGGAATAGTAAAGCTTTAGCGACTCGAAATTTCGTTGGGCCTTCCTTCTATGTTTCCGTATCTGGATTTATCGCGTCATCTCTTTGTCAAAATGCCATGAGAGCACGGCATCGATCACGACAAATCGGTCTGTTTCCGGTTGATGACGTGCAACAGCAGTAATATGGATTTCTTATCTGTGCTGGTGTACGTCACACAGGTGGAGATTCGGGCCAGTTCATGTGATATATATATATATATATATATATATATATATAATATATATATATATATATATATATATATATATATATATATATATATATATATATATATATAGGTTATTACCCAATATCGCCTGTTCCTGTGTCGTATCAGCATGAGTGTCATTTGTGCTGCGTCAGACACGAGACAAACAATTGAACTTCTAAAAGCGCTTTGAATTGCTGTCAAGGGCAAAATATTCCGTATTCGTGACACCTGTATGGATAACCCTATTGCAAAACTTATAATTTGCAGCATGACGGCTGCAAAGCAAAGAATACAACTTCAGAGGGATGACGTTAAAGAGGCAAAAGTATAATCAAAGCAGAAAACCATGCCCGCAATGATAAAAGCGGTTAAAGAAGGCCTCAGCTATACCCACTTGTGGACATATGCTTTGAGGGTAGCAATAGTGAGTATCCTATTGGAATGTATCTGAGTGACAAAGGTCGGCGCAAAGATGAACAAGATAGATGACTCAGGTTTGCTCAAAGATAAACAAGACACGTCACTTTTATGCGAGTTGAAAGTAATCTTCATCAAACTATTTTAGAATTCTACTGAGACTAATTTTTATTGACAATTGGATGACCTTTCATGTTGTACATGAGGATACAGTTTAATATGATTAAAGTAAATTGATGGCAAGAGAATTTACAATTGTCAAAATGTTAATGCTATGACCTTTCAAACGAACCAATACACAATGAATTTAGTGTCAAAGATGCTAAATAAATTAATATCTATGCGGGACAAAACTCCGATTTCGAAATATTCTCTCAAGATAATTCCAGCTGACAAAACGAGCGATGAAAATTCTTTGAACAAAACATGAGCAAACTGCAAAATAACGCTTAAAAATGCTTGGCGGTTAAGATACAATATGCTATAAATGTGTGTGACCATCATTGATATTTGGCGGCAACTTTGGCTTTCAATAATTTTACAACATATTTCAATGAATTGTTTTACAACATATTTAACAAAAGAAACGAACCCTTCAGCCTTGAATACTTAATTTATGAGTCTCTAATGATGCTTCAGCTAAAACCTCCTTTGCAGCCATTTTGGGGTTTTTGGTATTAATTTCAGATTTTCAAGGTTGATTTTAGAGTTAATATAACCGAAGGTAGTTATTCACGTGTAAAACCTGAGGAAATACACAAAAAATCAGCGGCAAAGTGTATTGAGATATGACTCGTTATATACTGAAACTGACATTTGGGCTGCCACCTTGGATTTTTATGCAGAGTAATGGTTGCAAGAGTCAACAATGAAATGTATGAAATATTTGACCCCGCTTACCTAGAAAAGGACACCATAATGACTCCTAAATCATCCCATTGAGTTGAATTACGACATTTTCCCTGTTTTGAAAGCCTTTTTGGCACCCATCTTGGAGTTTTACGAAAATTAAGAGTTGCATGTTTGGCAATAAGAGAAATTAACTCCTTGGCCCTGTTAACATGGCAGATGATACCAAAATCGCTTTCAGATCTGGAGCATCTCTTTGAACTGAGATGTTATCATTTCCATGTTTTGACAGCCGTCTTGGATATTTCAAAAGACACAAGGGTGCCAGGGTGGTATCGTAATAATCCTAATGACGTAGGTTTTGAATATTCAAAACCACAAATAACCATTGTTTGGCCGAAATATTTGAGTTCGACCAAAAATCAGGATTTGAGCTTCAGACTATTTCTATGTTTTCATCTTCCCACAAATAAAAGCGTACACAGTCGGTGCCTTCTTCTTTAACCTTTACTTAATTAAATATGGCCTCTATATCGGCATTAGAGCGATTTGTCCCTGTCGAAACAGTAGTAATACTTCTGGTAGATTATTCGTCATATCTGGTCCTTGTAGCCGTAGGTTATTCATCGACACCTTTTGGGACTGTGCTGAACAGTCAAAGCCGATACAAATCTTCTCTATTTTTTTTTTGTGATAACTTCATGGTAAGATATACCTTACGCTTCCATAGTCTCAATCTAATTCGTCATCAGATACTTGTATTGGGTATCCCTTCTCAATTATCTGCCATGTTATTCTGGTTGTCAGCAGAAATTGGTGATGGAAATTTGAGTCGTTTCTGAACGTTTTTCAAGGCTTTTGAAGCGCTGTAAGGCATACTACTGGTCGGTATTGTCTTCTTGTAGTAGTCTTTTGTAGTCTATCAAGCTGTTAATGAAGTAAAGGTCATTGGAATGTCGCACCAAACTGTTTAGTTTGTGCAATTCCTACATCTCCTCTATGGCATAATCTTCTGTTCTGTAGCTGGAAGGATGTTGTCCCTTTTCGTTCAATCTAACCACATGCCAGAAGATCCATCGTACACGTTTTCTGCATGAGGGGTTTTCTAGATGGTTAATAGTTTCCAGATAGAAGAGTAAACACTGCTGTTTCACAAGTGCATGTCATCAGTCCTATTTCAGCATCTATTCTTGGAAGTTTTACATTCTTCAGGTGTGGCCACCCCATGATATCTTCTTGGCGAAGAATGTTGTTTTCAGACATGCCTCTCTCGTGTTTAGTGTATATTGTCATCAGCTCTACCCGTGGCTCTGAGCAGTCTAAGTTGTATACTTCTAGCCTGTGACTTTGTCACAGGTGTGGGTGGCTAAGCAATTCATTGTGTTTATCGTCAACTTTGTTTTACCTGTTGCTTTAAGCTGCCTCTATAACATTTCTGAGCAGAATGATATGATACAACCTGGTTCCAGAAATGCATAGATCTGTATCATTCTGTTTGTACCCTACAACTTCACCTTGACGAGGAAAATAGCTAGCATGATTCTGTTGTTAACACCCTTATCACAGGTGTCATCATCTAAAACTCTGATTCCCATACATGACAATACCAATGCTCTGTCTACCGCTGCTGTTGTCTGACTATATTGGTTGCTTTTAATCATCACCATCTTCATCGGTGTCAGTCGATGATCCTGGTGTATCACTGTTGTGTGTTTCCATTGGTATTTTGAGCATTTAGCTTTCTGCTTGCTGTCCTTACTCTGATGACAAGACTTTAGACAACAAAAACATACAACTTGGCTTCTCAGGACCTTAACAGTATCACCTTGACTTGCTGCAATCAATAAGTCGAAACTTTCAAAGGAATGATTGTTATTTTTGCAATATAGGCACGGTCTCTCATAAGCCTTGTGTTTTTTAGTGGTCGAAGTGCTGGTCCAATTGCTCCATTGGTTTGTCTTCTTACTGGCAACAGTGATACGGCATTTTCCTCTGTCACTGGAGTGCTCACTAGTTGCCTTTCTTTATTCCAATATTGAGTATGTAGTCATCTATGTATTGGTTAGTCTTAATGCCATGCGGCAGGGGTCGATTTCCCATTTCAACCTTTTCGTACTTGAAAAGGACTCTACTTCTTGCTAGTGCCATTGCAAGCTCTGTGTTTAGAGCCAAATCTTCTTGTTTGGTTTGCATATCTAGCTGCGCTCTTTCTAGTGCTTGCTTCTCCTTGAGTTTGGCTGTATTTGCCAGAACCTGTAGATAGGTAGATTGCGGGAGCATGAAGAAATGCGAACGGCTTGGGAAACACGACTACCAACTTTGGAAACACTCTTTCGGAGTCCACTTAGGTCTCCGTCTGGGGCTGAGAAGTGTATTCTGATCTCTTTTCCATTAAGACAGCTGTCAACTTTATGAATGAAACCTTGATTGGTTGAGTGTACTCCCTCCGACCATTGAGAGAGACTAGACAAAATGCTTGATATACAACAATATACACATATATACTGACCCTCTACATTTGTCGATACGTTAAAGGCGCCCTTCTCAATCCCAGGTTCTCGCATTAGCGAATGTGTCAACAGCCCATTAACAGCTTGTCATTCTTTTGTTTTTCATTGAATATTTTATCAAGGAAATAATATTTATATTAGATAAATCTGATAATTGAGTGGGGGCTTTAAAAAAAATACATCTACGTATACTAATAAATTGCACAAGTTCAGTGTACACTTGATGTGCAAACAGCTGCATTATTTTATTTTATTTTTTTTGCATAAATATACGCTACGTATAACAACGTATCAATGTGTTCCATATACAAAGATATACATAACATACACCACTGGTTTTCTGTTACATATACGTCAATATACGTAAATATACTGGACATATCTCAAGCATTTTGCCCAGTTTGATTATTGCAAATCTTCTCTGTCTATTACCATTGCACTAAACTGGTCTTTGGTTATGACAAACTCTTGAAAGTTCGCCATCCATTTAGTATTCTGCTTTTCAAATGTGGACGTGTCTTGTTCACCATTCAATATTCTGGAGATCCTGTCTGTTCTTCTTTTCATCATCCTTGCCAGTTTCTTTATCTGTTTCACTATTTTTAATCAGTTCTGCGTTAGACACTCATACAAGTTCTATGGAAGTTCTGTACTTTCCCTGTTCCTATTAGAATTTATAAATATTCCCCCTGTAAAAAGAATCTCACATCGTCATCTGGTCGTCAACTGACAAATAGTATTCTCTTAATTGCAGCCAGAGTTTCATTGCCTGCTGTTACCTACATTGGCACTGCCAAAGCAAACTTGCTGAGGAAATGGATCACTGACATATGGTAATCTTACAATTCGATCGTCTCCAGCAAACGTGTGCATTTCAACTAAATTTGAGCCAATACTCACCTGTCGTTGTCATGAAAATATTACTGCCGGCCTGTACAATGTATTAGCTGTGTCTGTAAGGAACCGTTTACTTGCTGATATGTCACTTTTAGGCCCTGTTCAGGCAATTTCCTTTGCAGACTTTCAGCTAAATGAAAATGTTTCTTGCTTGTGATAAGGCTCTTTGTGTTGTTTCATAAGCGTTACAGACGTTTCAGGTTATTTTTTATTGTCTTTGTTTTTTCTAATGCTTCGTCATCTTTTAACTCAAGATTCAATGCTACCCCACGTCTGTATTTGTTTGCCATTTATATGCCATGTTTGCCATGTTTACAAATATTATTCACAAGTGATTGCGCCTCCACATTCGGGCCGATTGACTATGACTGGCGTAGATATTACGCGCAAACAATCATTATGGAGTCTTTAACACTTAAGGATCATTGGCATCTAGAGGGACATTTTAACGTATTTCATCCTATGGCAAAGTTGGCCCTTTTTGAACAATACGAGCCCACACACAACTATAATAGTGCTGATGACCCTTGAACGGAGATGGATAGATATTAAAGAATGAGATCAGGGTATATTCCATTTAACACAGACATTGTCATTTCTTCCTACTTATTTCTAACCACTCAATATGGGTACCTAAGTATTTTTGGAAAACACGGAATCGGAGACCTTTATGTAGATGTTTACAATGTTATCGTATTATATCCTTTGAGTACTGTAAACGAACGTGTTACAGGAAGGATGCCTATTTACTTTGGAAATTGTTCTGAGCTGACTCGTGCCTGTCATAGACGTGAATCAAAGAAGCTGATGACATGTTTCAATATTAAAATATGTCAACTTACGTTCCTTTTGATACACTAATATTCGCATGCTATGTATCTCCACAACAGTATCGAACGCCACGAATACTATCGTTGTTACGGAGGGATATTTATTTGCTGCTGTGAAGCAGTTGGAGTCATTCATCGGACTGATCCAAGGATTGTTTCTAGTCAAGAATCCTGTTATCATACCAATCTGCAGTCTCGGCATTGCATCATGTCTGATGTTGGAATTGATACCAGCATCGGTCGGACGTCTTCCGTCATTTAGAGCATTTTTATTTATAAAATCAACGGCAAGAGTGAATGCACCAAGAGCGATGTTGTAAACAGCTGTAACAGAAAATGCAATTCAATCAATCAAATGGTTTTACACGAATTAAATGAACTCAAGGAAATGACTTTGCTATGGTATTATTTAAGCAATAATCCCGGCCACATGAGGGTATACACGATATTTTGGTACAATGCGCGACAAATATCTCGGGCCGACAGGCGAGTGCTATAAGGAGCGTATTGTACCAAAATATCGTGTATACCTGACCGTTAAGGGGGTTATTGTTATTGTTTTATATCATCTTGTGTGTCTTTGTTGTATTGTTTGGGTATTTTCGTCACTTTAAGCCCCAAATGCAGAAAACGGACGTATGAGAGATCGAAAATCGGAAATTCAGCGCCCGAGACCGAGCATTTTTATAAGTTTGGATTTTGGATTACATTGACAACAGACTCACACAGTATCCTACGATAACATACGCATTACGTTCATCAAAATTGCATTTTATTCACGTGCAAAGCGAACACAAACTTGCGACCTGCTAGCTGCAAACACAGAAAATGAGTCAAAAGTTCAAATCACAAGAAAACGTAACAATGTTTTCGTAAATTTTCATAAGAACAATAGTCCTTGTTGTTTTTGCATAATAAAAATAGATTTGTCCCATTTTGTTCCGATCGGCGTAGACCGTCGCGACATTCAGTCTTTGTACAGTGAAGTTAGAGGCTCTTTTTTGAATGATGGATAATTTGGACGTTATTGTACCAGTAAACAAGCACTTTTAAAAATAATCCAGACTTGGGATAACAGCAACTGTCATCAACTGTGCTGCCCGATTCAGCGAGAGCTAGACGCTGACACTGCTTGTTGCATTTGTAATACTGTATATTAACTTTCGTCAAAGTCATCCGGAATAATCCCGTTGTTATTTTGAACTTCCTAGTCTACATCCTGAGAACATCCTCGTCTGTTACAGCCCAAACTTTGGCAAAGAATGTCTGACATACCGTTACGGTGAGGATGTGTCAATTTATATGTATGAACGAATACTGGTTTTATTTTAAGGAGCTGTGCGCCGCGTCTCGACTCCCGCTGAATCAAGCAAAAGTGTACGGTGCGCCGTTGCCCTAATGCAATGATTTGTGTACATCAAACCCAAATGTCCTGCTTCAGAGGTGGCTTTTGTCATTGACGCCAACTTATTATCACCAAGAGATGAGTTACAGACCCATACTTTTATCTGTGTCTCGATATTCGGACTTTGGTCTTTGAAACAAAGCGGACTATTTCTGATTAAGTTTATCGGTACGTTCAAATGAACCGACTAGGCAATTTTCGATAATGCTGATTTAGGGGCCCGTTTAAGCATCGCTAAAAGAGTATTTTAGCATCGGTGGAATGAGTTCTCGCTCAATCAGAATGGCGCATGGTAGCATGATCTAATATAATTCAGTATTTCGTGGTATAATATAAGTCGCATCCTCTTTAGGTTAGCACACAGACAAGAAGAGAAACAGACTAGCAACGGGTATTGTCCAAGGCGTGAAGCGGTAATCTAGCCCATCCATGTTCGCCTCGCTTCAGGTAGCTCTCGCCTCTCTTTTACGAAGAGTGCCAACTATGCATCCTTCGGTAATTTTCGGATTTTCGCCAATTGTTAAGCGAAAGACCATTTTCGGCAAAGTTTGTGTTGTTGTTGTCGTATGGTGCTGAGCGGAATTGGCGTGCTGGCGAAAACGGGAGTGTTTTGAGCTTCAAGAAAGTGAGTTTTACCATTTGAAATATTCCTCTCATGTTTTCATGAATATATAATGAGTGTGTTTGAACCAAATTTGAAAGTCTTTTATCTATAATATTTGGTTTTACTCTATGGTTAACGGTCAGTCACACCATCTTTTACACGTTCGTTAAGGAAGGACATGCTCATTAAACTGCTGGCGTGTTATGTTTTGATTTGCGTGAAGCAGTGTTTCTGCCCTGAGAGCTCACAAAGTAACTATTGTTGCTACGCGACTAGCAACACGATGCCATCTCGTCGTATTTTTCGTATAATCTCGTGCAATTATCAATCACAAACAAAGTCTCCAAAATGTTTACATCCTTGAAGCTCATTTCAATATGAAAAGGCCACAGTCTATCGAGACGACCATGAAACAAAAGGCATGCCGCGTTGCTAGTCTGTCTTTATATAGTCCATTTCTATCGCAAACATATTGCCTGTATGGATAAAAATATATTAATGAGTAAACGTAATTATTACATATGTACCACAGTTTATTCGCATCGAAGCGCGCGCGTACTACCGGTATTTGCACTGCAGTGCAATACCAAAAATATTATGCCAATCCTTTATGTTAATGAGTATTTACCAATTTTTAACCGGAACTATTTTTGTCTGTAAACGCAAAAAAATGTCTTCTACAAGATTTCATTTCACTTTGGTTCGCTGCTAGTTATAGTAAAATGCATGACATTACCGATAAAAACTATGACAAAGAAAATTGCATGTACTTATGATAGTGTGAGGATGATTTTTATTATCCGGAAGAGAATTTTGTTTGTCAGCCAAGCAAAAACATTGACAACTGGCGACGTCCGTTTCTAGTTTCATGGATACATGGTGGCCGCCGTATCACGGCGGCCATCATACATTGAAACACACGTAACTGCGGACGCAGCGGAGCCAATTAAACAGTTACCATTTTCTGAGACGTTTTTGCCACTAGTTTTCTCACCGGACATTCCCTGTTTACAATAGAAAGTCATTTTTGCATGCAGTTTTCCTACACACTACTGACAACAATGGGCGCTTGTGTGCCAATAAACACTGGAATTTGATCGTTCGACAAGTTACGTTTGCCGTATCTTACTCTTACTCGTGCTGCCTTGTATTCGGCTGTCCTTTCACTGGCGGACTGCCGCCGAATACACCGCAGCACTCGTGCAAATACCGTTAGTACGTCGCGCTTGCACTCACCGGCCATGGGGTTCTGTCATATTATGTTACTATAAACGAAGGTAATAATAAACCGAATATGATACGCAATACTTGATGTGTACAACAAGATGGTTTAAACGCAAGGGTTAGGGGTTTGTGACGTAGATTCTTTAGAACGTAAGCTGAAAAGGTTAATCGACACATGAATGGGAGTGATAAATATGAAACAGTGGAACTAATGCTTCGATGACATTTTTTTGAACATTTTGTCAAGGGTCGCTATGTACCGTACTAACCGGACTGTTGTTTAGCCTTTAAATATTAAATGAAAGACATTGCTTCGCTGTGCTTGTAATTCAATAGTATTTAGCGATCGGTCACCTCGTTTCCTGTTTAGAGTGCGTTTAAAATGTCAACAATACTAATAAAAAAGCTAATGACAGATATAGTCCCTCTCTGTTGATAACTCGTCGGACAATTCTATTCACATATTAGCGTCCTGCCAAAGTTCGTCTCTCCTTACATGTACTTGTCAGGAGTACATTCTTATAAGCCATATATATGCACACGATTTTGATACGTTTTAATTGTCCAAAGATCCCCGACTTTTCACAGTTGCTTGTAAAAAATATACCCATCTCAGTCCTTACAGAAAAACTTGAATTCCGCGTTATCGCCAATCAAAAACTTCCCATGCAATAAATAAACTTTATTACTGTAGAATCTCCTCTACAATAAAAAAATAATAACTGTACTTTCTACATAAAATGAGATGTAAAATATATATTTTCTTTATAAATAATGGTTTGAAACAAAAAAGTCTGTAGTTTGATCTAATATAGGATATAATATATACAAAATGTTAGTAGAAACATATATGGGCATTGCATCAATGTTGCATCAATTCATCAATGTCACAAATATAAACAACATATTAGACAATGCAGTGTCCATCAAAGTCTCTCTTGTGAATCGTCTTTGCTTAAAAATCCTTTGGCAAGACAGATCTGTCATTATACAGTAAAACATCACACATTTTAAATGAATACATGTAACTGATAGTAAAATATAATCAATATTGAATTTTGTTTTAGAAAAATAACCATTATGTATGATTATAAATTTTTAGCACTTTAGTTGATATTCATAATGGCATACATGTATGTTATACACTTACTAAGAAATAATTCAAAATGTTCCCTTATTGTGGAATTTACTTTAGGAAATGGCAACGGCAAGTCTGTCGTTTTAAAGAGCTCTGACAAGATCATACAGATCTCAATTTTTTTTAAACAAATGTGTAACAAATAGAATCTGATTGGTAAGAAATATGATGTTAAAGTCTCATATTTAAGTGAAAGTTAACTATGAAAATTTTGTTCAAAAATGTAATTTGTGTTACATATTCTTTTGTTGACAAATAAACATTTCACATGCATTTCCTGATAATCGACAAACGACAGATAAACGATAAACGACAGAGTTTTGAGTTAATGTTGTATCATTAAAAGTTGAGTTTCAATCAAAAGCGATAACTGCAAATTCAAAGTCATGGTAAAACATAGTAAAACAGTTTCCATTGCTACAAAAAGGATACTGTTTACTCTTATACTGAGTCTGTAATGACCTTGACTTTATAAACAGCGACATATGAGGACAGATAGCAGTGAAACTAGTTCCAAAAGGAAATGACTAAAAACCACGAAATCCCACATTACTTAGAGAGAGTAGTTCTGTCAAGCCTGAAAACATGTATTCCACCGTAAGACATCGCAAACTTAGAGGATGACAAAGCCATATCACACAGTACTAGAGATTTCCCACAATACATCACGATTTGTACCAACGTAGATTCCCCTGTGAAGTCTACCATGTCTCCCATGTGTAGACAAATTCCTGGACCACTTGTAAAAATTCTGAGAACGTACTTTTGAAAACACCTTTCTTCTCAATTCCCATTTTAAAGGATTAAGAAAATTGTTCGTGATTGAGATAAGAGAAAGGATTTTTGTAAATTTTCCACTGATCGTGTCCTCAGCCATACAGAATAAAGTGATGGAAAGTAGGGAGACTAGTTGCACCTGTTTTATGAAACAAAAGGATATTGATTTTTTCCAAATAGAAAAGACAAAAGAAATTTACATGCTAACTATTTTCAGAGAATGACCCCTTCAGTTGGTAATAACTTGCTTCCAAAAACTGTGACATTTGTAGTTCCTGAAGAATGTGACTTTTATGGTTATTTAATGGTTTCTTTGAAATTTATACTACAATATTTCAGCGTACTTTTAATAAATATAATTAATCAATTATCGTGAGACTTCACATTATTGCTTTTATACAGAACTGAAAAAGTTATAAGAAAACTAACGTCATTGGTACAAATCGGACAGCATTGTGGGTAATTTATTGTACTATGATATATCCTGTCCGTTTTGCACCCTGTTGTTCCTATGCACACCATGCAGTAGAGTTGCTATCAATACCATCGCGATGATCATTAGGAACAGTGATCACTTCATGTCGCCATATGTTCTCACCTTCTTAAAGAACCATGGTTGGTTTGAAATAGTCCTCTATGACGTGGAAAGTGCAAATGCAGCAAACTCTCGGTTGAAACCTCACTGGGAACCCTGTCAACGTGTCCATAGCCATGCATTAGACTCAGAATGATCTTTCACTGTCGAACACAGGCAATACCCTTCAAACAACAATTGTACTCACTGAATTGAGAGAAATAATCTAACATGTTACCCTCAAACGGCGTGAAAAACGTTGTTACTTTGATTGCTGAACCAAAGTCATCACTTTTTGGTATGTACGACTACAATTCAAATGATGGCATTGGCAAAATTGGCCAATCAAGTATCTTGCTGTACGACACGTGATGTTGTAAGACTAAAGTTCGAATATATAATGATCTGTTTGACCTGTGACCTTCTGGTTGCTGTCAAACCTTTCAAACGTCAGTTTCGCGACAAAAGGGAGAGTATATTACTTTTAGGCCAACTTTTATGAACTTGAAATCATCACTGGAAGACATTTGGGGTTAGTGTACGTCCGTGGTCTTTCGACGGGTACAATAATGTAAGTAACGATCTTGATTAGCCGATGACCTTCCTGTGGCAATGTAGAACGCACTTTCCGGCGTACACATGACAGGTACTTTAACCGTGCAGGTACCTCCATGCTTAACCAAACAAAAAAGACTTTTTGCTGAACTTTTGTGTACCAAATAGTTTAAAATATGCCCAAGGATATTGTTCGAAAATGTAGCAGCTAAGTTGATTTTGATGGATGTCATGCTCTGATGTGTTTCATTACATTTTATTGCATGATCCAAGGAAATGTTTGCATGGTTTGATAAATTGATGCATTTCACACGTATCAATTATGCGTTTAACAAGACAGAATTTAAAAATCGTGATTTTTTTCTAAAGATAAGGTTTTAATATTTCTCAAATATTAATCCTTTGAGTATTTCTTTTCGTTGTTATGTGGTATATACAGTACACGTACCACCTATATTTTACTGTGTAGATTTTTTTTATGCATTGAAACTGAGTGATGATGATATTTGGTATAATACATGTTTTAATACTGTACAGGGAGAAGTCAGTTGTGTCAAATTCTGCCCGAAAATATTTTTCATGACTGATTACAGGAAATTTTGCAAGTTAGCAATTTAACCGAAATAAAAACATAACACTCTGAAAAGAATTAATTTGAACACAGGGGTTTCTAAGTTTTCTTTCATTGTAGTATACTGTACAACAGTACCAACTTGGACAGCTAAAATGTCTGAAGTTAGTACCAACCTCAATACATACTTCATATGTATCTACAAGCTTGATACAAATGCCACCACTATAATGGTAAAACATTTATAAGTGTGCACCAACAAGTAAAAATTTTCTTACACATTTCACATATTCAATTAAAGTGTTTATGAAATTTGTAACATGTACTAATATGTGGCAAGTTTTGATCATTCCTACGGGCTCGTGACAGATTGCCAATGTCGAAATCAGACAACACGAGAACTATTTAGTGACGTCAAATGATGTCAGAGTACAGAAAATTCTCGTTTGTTGAAGACTGCATCTCAACGTATATGAACTAGCATGGACAAAAACGTGATAACAAGTCCTTTTGCTACAGCAGTGTCAAAGGATCAAACAAACGACAACTGGTAGCTACAAATCTTAGGTTTGTAGAGAAGTTCAATTGGCATGCAAAGTTAATATTCATAGAAAACAACCAAAGATAGACCTTGATCAATTGCTTTAGTTATCCCTAAAGCTCGCTAGAACTACAAACATATAGCTTACACATTCGGTGCTCATGCATGTCTTCAGTTCAGAATTAACTACCTATAGCGTTGTGCATAAATGAGGCCTCGTTAACGGGTTTTTATATTCTCAGATTCACTGTTGTTTTAGAATAGTTATCAGTGAATTGATAAAGTTGTAATTCAGAAAAGTAATACGAAGGGAATCAGAACGGAATCAGCAGCTTGTCGAAGGAAAACATTAGGAGATTGGAATCACAATCTTTTTAGCATAATATCCACCGTACAAGAGCTTATACCTGATCAGAAGTTGGTTATAAAGTTGACGATTATTTTAACAAAATGTATCTATTACAGCTTCTGAAGTATATTTCTACCGTACAACGTGCTTGCCCATGTTTACAATACCATCGCCAATGTTTGATAGTTCTGATTTATGACTATCATAAGCAAACTTAAATATATATTAACTATTAAATAAAACATATCGAGAGTTCCCTTCCGAATGATTGCCTTTGCTCCACTAACTTTCGTTTTGTGAATTTTTCATAATCGTATTCTTTTTTGCAATGCCTTTTTAATGATTAGATACAGTGGAATCCGTTTCTCGTTAATAAGCTATAATTTATTAAATTTTGAGAGTGTTCGAAAATCTCAATCATTATTTAGATAAATCTGCATAAATGTTTGATTCAATTGATCACAAAATGGTATTCATTTCACACTTTAGCAGAGTAATCTTGTCGAGGGAATCTTATTAATAAATGTTTAAAACACTGCAAACGCATACCCAACATGCCCAACTTAGCCTTTATTATGATTACTCAAGTTGAACATTGTTTTGAATCCGGGCTATTCAACCTTTTGCTGACTTTCGAATGCAACTATATCAGAATGTTTCAAAGGATCACTTAGTAAAACAGCGATAAAATCTTCACTACCAACAGCTGCGCTTTCGGGATCTAGTTTTTCGCCGTCAGGTGACACACGATGCATGGTAGTTATAGCCTGCCATGGCTTGACAGTGAGTAAATATCTATATTTAAACTCATTAGGCAGTTTTGCTTTCAGGCAGAAGTACAATAACACTATACTACCTTTAGTTTTTTGAAAAAGTAAAAAGAGTTGTATTGACCTTCACAGGCTAACCTTTCCGTGGAAAATATTATAAATTCTGCGCCAGCCAGAGCATTCCATCTAACCTCGATGGGATGAGTTATTATATTTCTAAATGTAGATTCATAAAAACCCATCGATTTTTCTAATATTTGTGATGCGCACGAAAGAACATAACTTCAAACACAAACGTAACTATACATTTGGTCGCGATTGGAAAACTACTACTCAGCTTTAATATTTGACTATTTATTCTGAGGCAGGGACTTTAGCCGAGCTGTTGATATATATGATATAAAACTGGTCCAATAATCATTTCCATTCAAGGTAATATATTTCCAGGTCAATGGGACATTTGAGATTTATAAATTCAAGTAGGACCATCCTGAACCAATGATAGTACGTGGTGGTACCAGGAGTCCGCAATGGGTAAGCGTACCCTGCTAGCTAGCATGCTACACCCGTCAGGATTGGTCCTAAATTGTCTAAATATTATATGAAGTGAGACAGTACATGAATCACTGTAATAAGTCAAAGCCGGCAATGCTGTCACTAATCATTTGAGCGACCGAGGTGTCATATATGAATAGGTGCTGCTCATTGCTACCCTACTTCTTTTGCATCATTGGATATGAAATGGAAAGGTCTCGTACTTACGAACGTCCAATGGCTTGTAGCAGCCGAATCTGTAGATTCCCCAACAACATCCTATTTGTATGCATTTCCATTTAACATGTGGATAAGCGTCGCACCACTCTCTAAGTGAAGGCTTGACTCCACAAGGCGACCCTATAAAACACAGAAGTTTAGATTTATTTGACATAAGCATATTAATTTATTTTGTGCAGGTGATGATATTATTTCACCACCGCGCTTTCATAGATATGTCACATGAGGACAATTTCAACCAAATCAGCTTTGGACACAACCTGACCTCATGGCTGCGTTTCTCTTACCGTACCTTGTAAATATGCTAGTTTTCAATCGGGTTCGAACCCACAACATACGGTATCAGTCGCCTAGTGGAGAGGCAACTGACAGAACCGCTCGGCTAAATCTCCACTCCCAAAAAAGAGTGGTTCAATAGCCGGCTAAGTTATTACATATTTCTGACTGAGACCGCTCCAAACGTTGTACAGTTCGTTAAGCACTCACGCACGCACTCTCACTATCACAAATCGTACAAACAAACTTTATCGAAGCGAAGCAACGAATACATCTCTTTAACTGGGCGAACAATAGCCTCGGGGACAATTCTGTCCATCAGCAGAGCTACCAACCCAGGGTAGAAAATACGGCTAGTTTTCAATCGGTAAAAATTTGCCATATTCATGACCATTGCAATGAAAACAGTTAGAGGTGAGTTTAGGAGGTCCACGCAAATAATGATTTTACTTAAAATTTGCAAAAAGATAAACCCAGTCTGGTGAATCATTAAGTAGTGTACTCTAGCTTGTGTTGTCTTACATATGGATGCCAGTTTCGACATTTATTGTATGGTGCAGTGGAACACATTTTTGCTCACGTAGAGAACAACGTGCGCTGATTGGGTTAAGCGTCAGATTAAGTCGGTCGTTAAATGATGGAAGACATTTTCTAAGAAATGTGTATTTGTTCGGTCTTCAAGGAATGAAGGCTTCTCGTTTATTTGAGTTCCTTCCACAAAAACGGCACCAATACCCACCTTGAGAGATAAAATGTCAGATATCATTTCACTTTTAAACTGACATATTATACACGAACTGACCATTTGACTGCTGGCCACAGATTGTTACATTATTTTTGATTTCACATCTAGGGATACGGTAGAAAGCTGCTGTGAATAAAATTTGATGCTATTTTGCGTAAAAAAATGAAAGTGTGCTTCAAACTTTGGTCGGTCGGTAATATTTGCTTTTCTTTCAACTCTATTTTTTTGTTTTTCGTGTTCCTTTGCAAAATGCCCTTTGTATATATTTTTTTCCTTACGTCAGTATTATAATGTACAAAATAGGTCTTAACGTTAAGTGCTTTCTTTCAGGAGCGTGTAGCACATTTGAGGTTTCAGTGTTTACGTTCATTTGATACATTCATATACTGGTTAGTGGTCATATGTCCTTGTTTCTTTTAACATATTTTGTTGACACGGGCCGGTTGTCTAACAATAGCTTCCTTGCCACCATATCAATAGCAGAACGCATTTTGGAATAGTGCATTTCCCTTTTAAAAACAAATCTGACATTAATCTAATCTTGGCCGGTCAGGTCAGTGGGCTTGATAGTTTTGTCTCGCCGAACACGTCGTATTTCGTTCGACAAAATGATTATGCATTATAAAGCTGTGCCTCTGTTTTCTTTTGAAAAGCTTATCAAATATTGCAGCGTACCATGCAATCCTTTATCAGTTTTACTTGAATTCGAAAACTAACCTGTCATGGATGCCCCCAGCGGCATCATACAACCGGAAATCCAAACAGTAGACTGTAAGTATCAAGAAACACAACATACACTGACGACAGTTGCTTGCGCCACTGCTGAGTCGAGAGTCAATGTCTTGGCGCAAGCGACTTTCATCGCTTGGAATATTTGCCCTGCTATTAATAATTCATGAAATAATCAAGGTAACGCCAGAGCAAGACTTGTCTTTACATTCAAACGCTTTTTGGCAGGCATCGCAAGCTGGTAGATAATAACAATATCTCTCTTCGTCAAATGATCGGCGATGGCATCGGTGACATGGGGCCTTAGTTAGTGACCACTACCTATTTGACTTACAGATATATATATATATATATATATATATATATATATATATATATATATATATATATATATATATATATATATATATATATATATATATCGGGTGCCACATGTTGGGCAGGATACACTTACTATTTTCGAAACACCTGACATAACGCAAGATAGCGAGAGCCTATCTCGCCCCTAATATAAGAGACATTTATTCTTCTATCTCACTTCGACGTCCGATGTTTCGGTCCGTTCTGGAGCTGTTGTTGGAAACCATCTTTCCGGCAACATAACCACCAACAAATTGTCTCTATAAGTCCTTGCAGCGTGAATATCCGAGTTCTTCCAAAGCTTCGCTGTCTGTAGTCAAGTTGCTTTGCCGTCGCCGTATTGCCTTTGTATTGTTTCCAGCTTGCAATGCCATGCCATGAGATGGCCCGCTGACCTACCACCCGCTGCACCTTTCAATCATTTTCTCCTCGCCTGGTTACCACAAGGTTCTCAATAATGTTGTTTTCGGATGCGCAGCGCCTCATAACAGTCCCCTGTGCCTTCGGCACTCGCGGTCACTGTGCTTGCAACTCCATCCCCGTATGTGTGATGAGAGACTATAACAGTTATAGGATAGAAAAAGCACAGGAGACTGTCGACAATCTAGACATCACACAGTAGGAACATGAATTAAGCCTGTTAAAATCGTCTCCAAAAGCGTTCATCGGAAACTCACCAATTTTGAAAGAGCGTTTGACATTGTGCTATGTAAACCGTACATGGTAATATGAAACAAAAAAACTTTTTAAATTCTGATGACAACATATTCAGTGCGATTCCGAAATTTGCCATTTCAAAATTTCTGGTTAGTAACTCATGATTAGATATAAGTAAAACATTTTCTGAATAGATATGGCGTTTGGTGAACTACAAATAAACGTACGTAATAAATGTACAAACGCCTGCTTTCGCTTGTTGGGAAAATGTATTTTACAGCGACACAAAGTCTCTAATATAGCTTTAATACCATGGTCATCTTCATATGAACCTCCGGAGATAAGATACTAAATATTGATCATCATAGCGGAAAACGAGTATCCACTTTCATTGACTAATTGAAGTACAGCTCCTTCGCTAACGTTCTGTTTATTACATTTACGGTTTTGTGAATGTTTGGTTCTTAGAATGTTACTCCATTTCTTTCTTTATTCGTTCATTATATTTTAATCTTTCGGCGAAAGCGGGAGGGTTTTAGGACAGACTGAACGTATTGAGCAAAACGTAGTCTAGAGCAAATATCATTGCATTTGTTGAAAGTGGCTGTACCCTGTAGTTAATCAAAAATTCAATGTACAGAACAAGCAGCGCAAATTAAATTCTATAAAAACATTTCCTGAACTTAGGGAACACACAGAGTTGACGACCCAGGAAAATGGTAACAACAGATCTGCGATAAGAATACAATCGATTTGAAATCATGAAAATGTTCTACCAATTAATGCACCTTACATCGTTATCCACTGGATAAGTTCTTTGATTTGTCAAAGATCATTTCTGATATCCTGCTTAACACTTTGCAGTTTAATTTAGTTAGATGAGTTTAGTTGAGTTGAGTTCAACATTAGCTTGATTTTTCGTTTTTGACACTAGTCTCGGTGGAAATTAAACCAGACCGTACAAGTCGGTGATGCCGTATGCACACGGTAGCTAAATGTGTGATAGCAGCTGGAGCATTGCAATATCAACTTTTGTATACTATCGTCGTACACTGCTGCTGACCGTTAAAAATTTCTTTGGTAAAAAACAAACAAAAAAACACCGCTTCAATAGAACAAAACCATGTGTGAAATAATTGAAATATTCACCATGATCCTAAATCATTCACGCACTGTCTCATGTTTGCTATTTTATAGAAGTTTCACTTTTCTTGCAAGGTTTTGCCATTGCTCTACGTAGGAATTACTCGAAGATGGTCTAAATCAAATAACTCCCTCAGCAGGGTAGGGAACACATATCCGGTCCTTTTCATCATCAGTTCTTAGGTAGCCTCTATCGCATTGCAGGAGAGTACATGACTCCATGTTTTCCTTTCTATTTCCAGACGTCCAACTACGGACCTATGATATCAGATGAATGTTAGAGTCTTTTCTCATAGGATATAGGGGGCACTGGCCCTTTTGTCTTATTTATCAAGAAAACAACCGAGGAATATCATAGAATCCTAAACCAAGATTTTTTTTTTTTTGTTTTACGAAGTTGCACACGAATTCGAGGAAACGGGTTGAAGAAAAGATAAATGTATACAGAAAAAATGTGAGGTGTTCTTTTTTGGCATTTTGCAAACATTTCGTTGGTCCTCCGCTGGTCTTTAATTTGAAATTTCCTTCCATAGATATTTACAAGCCCTTCAGTTCGGACTTTCCCCTTGGTATTCAATAAATTAAAATTAGGGAATCAAGGAACACATTTGCACTACAAACATTCTAAGTAATATTTCACAGACCATTATTTGGAAAGTGGTGTCCTTCTGAAGATCGTATGAACATCATTAAAACTCCTGCCAACGCAACGCTAGGAATATGCATGTTTACAAGGCCATATATCTTCACTTCTTGACGGGCCGTGTGATTCTTTTAGTCTATAGCACGTTTCAGCCTTATGAATATCAAATTGTAATTATATGTTTCTGTGCTCCTTAGCGAAAACGGGAGTTATTGTATACAAACTGAACAGATTGAGTGAAACCTAATCCCTAGCAACAATGTTTGTATTTATGACAAGCGACAGTGCCCTTAGTAAATGGGAAATTAAATCTCTAGAACAAGCGATGCAACTTAAATTTCATTCCTAAACTTAAAGGACACACCCATGTTTACGATCAATGAAACATTAAACTCAACAGGTGGCAGGAACATCTGCCATGAGAATACAATCGATTTGATATCGTGAAAAAGTGTTCAAAGAAATTTAGCAAGTTCCTTCGATACAGGCCGGAAAGATAATTTGGTTTTCACTAGATATTATTTCTGTACCCCGGTTACTTTCATTTAGCTTTGTTAAGTTTGGTTTGGTTTCATTTGAGATAGCAGGCTTGTTTCCCAATTCACTATAGTCTAGAAGGCGATGATGAGATATGCACACGTTAGCTAAAGGTCTTGTAGCAGTTAGAGTACTTTAACATCAACCTTTGTAAACCTTCGTCTTACACTTACCAATAAAATGTTTTGGATAGAAAACAGTAGGCATCGCTGAAACAGCTAAAAACGATATTTGGAATACTTGAAGTCTTCATCATCCGCAATCTCTCACGCACTGGCAGATGTTTCTTATTTGCAAAGTGTCGACATGGGCACATAACCAACCCTTTTCACGAGCAGAGCAGCAGAGCACATGGCATTGTATTATCCTTTCTAATTCAACACATCAGACTACAGAACTGTGATTTTGATGAATATGATATTGAGTTATGGTATGTATTAAGAAATCAACGTTCACGGAAGACTATCTTAAAATCCTACACCCGGTCTACACCTTTCTGTTTCACGAGTTGCACATAAATTCGCAGAATCTAGTCGAAGAAAAAGGTCAGTGTATGCAAATCAATATCTGTGAGGAATACTGTTTGTGCATTTAAGAGAAATTTCATTGGTCCTATTTGTGTTTGAAAATGTCTTTCACAGGTATAAATATTCCGTTCTGTGACACACTTTCCCGTGATGTTTAATTAACGTATAATTAGTACATTGATTAACTCATTTAAATTGCTTTAATTCTACAAATATTACATACCTCTATTAGAAAAGTCTTGTCCGAATGAAGATCGTATGCACATTATGAACACTCCTGCCAATGCAATAACAGGAACACGCATGTTTACAAGGCTGTTCCGTCGCTTAGAATGAGAAGAAGAGTTTTTCACATGATCTTAGTTACCTAGCATTTGTTTCTATATTTATCATTCCGGTCAAAAGACATATTTGTACTTTCCTGAGGGGTGGTGTAATTTCCATAGCATATGGTACAGTTAAGCCTCAGCAACAAAGAGTCCTATGCTCCTTGATTTGACTCATGTTGATCTTTGTGGGAATATTAACATTTTTACTATCTTATGTTTTTTTGAGAATATAAAATCTAACTTTAGCCCGATAAGAACGGAACGGAACGGTTAGAAACATGATCCCAAATTCTACTTGAAAAACTATGCCGATCTCAATCAATACTCTTTCGTTCTATCTGGAGAATATAAGAACATAAATTCTATTAAGGTAGAGACACATATTTGCGGATACTTATTTTGAATTCAATTTTGCTTATTAAATTTCACGTTTGGCACGACGTACACAAATTATATAGATTTTCTATTAGCTCTATATCTGAACAGTTTGAAAAATATGTTTCTTTTCCAAAATTACTGCCTTTATATTCGTTTTTTCTCAACTGTAAACTAAAATTAGCAATTTAGAACCCTTGGGTAAAATCGATGTCCAAGATTGTTTCAATTCCTTTTAGATGCAGCACACTGTGGTGTGAAAATAACAACTATGGGATTTGAATAAAATACCGCTTTTTGTTAACTTCAATCAAGATTTTTCTTGTTCTATCAACTTTACCGGAAATCCGAGGCATTTTTTACACATAAGTATTCTTACCTTTCGCCTGGTAAAAAATCAGACTGATCTGTGATCCCAACGCCAACCTTATTTCTTTTGAAATTTCGTGCGCCCCACCCAAAGTAAGCTTACAGCTGGTCTCCAAGGGGTAGACTTAGACTGTCCGTACTGATGAGGTCCAGCTTCCAGAAGAAAAAACTACATTCGACATATCGTCTGCCAAGTTACCGTAGCATGACCTCGAGTCAGACAGTCTTACTTTTGTTCAGGTTGCCTCGTCCATGACTTTATTCACTTTCTTCTTCCGACAACGCTAGCGTTTTGGTTACAGTTGCCATGACATGCAACACGCTGGAAAATATGCGCACTAAGCTAAAATCGAAAAATTAATATAATCTGTTGACGTTGCGTCTGTATCCTGACTAATCCATACAAGGTTAAGATAATCGAATATAACAGTACGCGCAAAATGCAAAATACTTCATTTTTGATACTATCTTAAGCATTTCCGATCACAAAATTGTATTGACATTTTCACCCATGTAAAGGTCATATTGCAGGGACTTAAATTTTTAAAATGCTTTTAACGTGTGTCTCCTCCTTAATATGCTAATAACTGTCCTGAAATATTCTCTCTTGTAGTAAACACCACTAAACGATGATAGCATTCTTGATTTACACATACGCGTACAAAAGAAAAAATATAAGAATCGTAACCATGTTTTACATACTCATGTGATGGAGAGCTAGAAATAGTTTATGTGAAGCTAATGTAATCCTGGCTCTTCAATACGAACTAAAAAGTATAGTGGTCAAAACTAACAACAGGAAATCACGATTTATTGATAATGAACGATTTTAGGGCATGCTTGAAGTGTTTTTGCTGTTAAATGTTCCTCATGGAACGAGGAAGCCTATTCCAGATTTTAGCGCCGTGATAACACAGAGAGAATTAACCAAGGCGAAGTTTGCATTTTGGTAATAGAAAGGACGAGTTAGAAACTGATCTAGTTGTATATTATGACAAGGAAAAGAAAAATAGTGCTTGACGCTATTGGGTAGGTTACTGGACAAACGGTAATAATGAAAATCCCAATCTGATATTCAAACTGATTGTAGATGTTCAAAATATTTAATTCCTTAAAGATCTGCTCACTTGGAGTAGTGGGTTACTTAAACGAATTAATGATGGTCATTACCTAAATGATATTATATTTTTTATAGCATTTCATTCAGAATAGGATGCGTGATACCGCATACTCAAGTCATCAGTTTGGCGTTTTCTAGCATACATGTATCACTTAATGTAATATGAATATGCAATCTGAAATCATTGTGGCATCGTATTCGGTTCTTGCTAATATTGATAAATTCAGTCTAAACAACGTTTCTTGTTCTTTTTCCTCAAACATATTGAAAACTCTCCCGTGTCAAAATAGCGCCTAGTGTGTAGAATGCCTTACTGTTGCTATTAATTCTGGCAAGAATTGACTTTTCAAAAATAACAATGTTGTTTACACATGTACAATTTTGGTTGACGAACTGAATTCTGTCGATTTCAACATACTTCAGTAAAGAGAACAAGAAATTGTTAGTGGACAAAGAAAATGCAAAGTGAAAGAAAATTGGAGATATGACAACCACTGTATATTTACACCAAAAAGCACAAAACGAAAAATACTGTAGAGAATGAGCAAGTAATGCACGGCCAGAACATTTTAAACTTGCTCGTGCCTGTGATTTAATACTATTTTCGAATGTCCATTTTATCAAACGAGAATTCAAAATTTTGGTCAAAAATTTGCTGCAATATGAAAATAATGGGATACCTCCATAATTGTTCACATCCATCGTTGAACCTTTCTTATGTAGACAGCATACGATTCCCTTATTCAAGTCTCAAGGTTATTCATCACTACTGTAAATTCAACAAGTGGTATAAGTGTAAGGCCATGTAACAGCAACAAAGCCATGCGGACCAGGAGCTTTGTTGTTTCGAAATCTTCTGATTGACTGCTGTCCTTCATTTACAGAAATTGCACGGTTCACATATTTTGGGTCATTTTCCAGGCACAACAAGCATTCATGATTATGCGACTGTAAATATCATTTATGCTATCATAAAATGCATGGACCTTTTAAATATTACACTCGGTAGTGCAGCAGATTGTCGACATACTCATGTACAAGGTGGTATACTGGTCTGACTCCCTACAGGGAAGGTACCACATAAGTTTTATTGAATGTTAACCAGTTGGGTCGTTTCTTAACTCGATCAGCCTTTGATCCTTTGATACAATTATAAATTATCAGCACAAAGACTGTTGAATTTATCTCTTGACACTTTCTTTTATTGCCTTTTTTGAAGTCTTTGACTGACAAGATCAGTATTACAAAAATTAAATGGGTTCTTATATAGCGCACATGTCCACAAGTTGTGCTCAAGGCACTGTACAATCTATATCACGCCTGGTCACTGGACCTAGCTTTATGCCGCCCAACTACCTTGTAGCAAACAAACGCTCACACTTGCAGCCAATCATCGCAGCAGAACTAAACGCACACATTACAGCCTTTGTCCTACAAGTTTCACATCACTCCTCGGTGAAGAAACGAGGACACAACACCATAACCATGCCGGGGCTCGAACTTGCCACCCTGTGATCATGCGCCCACTGCTCAACCCACTGCCCCATGACGCCTCCTGTCAACCAAAACATTTTCGACTTGTTCAGAACAAACATTGGCGTCTTATGTCAGCAACAGCGCCGTGTTTGGCTGTTTCAGCTTCAAGCATCGTGTCCCATCCTTTGCTTTAAGCGCCAATCATTTATCGGATTATTATGGGTAATTTAAGTTTTCAAACACGTATATGTGTTAAACGAAAAACCTTATCACACAATCCATTGTTATTATGAAGATATGATAAACGTTCAGCAGCAACATGTAAATCTAAATCTTCAAAAAAAGTTGTAAATTCACATCCTGCTGAATCCACAAAATTGCGGTATAAACAGCTTTTTGCCGGATTAGAACTAAAGGTTAGAATGCCTTAGTCAACACACTGAATCTCCTGCAGAGAAAGTTTGTTTTCTATCACCCATGACGATGGCTATGTTCATCACACTTCGTTATGATTCACATGTTACATGGATGAAGGGCACGCATCACACAATGCGCTGATATGGGATGCGTGTCGACAAACAGAAGACATAACACAAAACAACCAGTCTTTATGGTAGAAAAAAATAGAATGCTCATTAGCGGGAAAAGAGAATGCCACTAACAACTACAACGAAATTCAAAACTACACTTATCAATCTCTGAGTTTTCATAAATCACACACCGTCTTGTTCTTGTTATGTGCTCAGCGAATTACTTAGCTCAGTGAAAAGCTTCGTGCTTTTCGATTACTATATGTGTGTCTGTACTGGTGTCCGTGTGTCGTCTGCTCCACACACACCGTGTTGCTCGGTCGCGCACAGAATTGCAACATCTGTGTCGGTTACTGTGACCAACTCTTTTGGGTTTGAAGCATGGCCGACTGGTTTTGTGTGAGGCCTAGCAGCTAGGCGATGTGCCGGTGAGTGTGTGGGGGTTCGAATCCCGTTTGGGTTATAGAGTAATTTACATTTCTTTAACCTGAGTGAACAGTATTGCTGGTGGATATTTACCTGTCCCCGAGTCTGTCTGATAGCTCAGTAAAAAGCTTCGTGCTTTTCCGATTACTATATGTGTGTGTACTGTGTCTGTGTGTCGTCTGCTCCACGCACACCATGTTGCTCGGTCGCGCACAGAATTGAAACATCTAAGTCGGTTACTGTGACCAACTCTTTTGGGTTGGAAGCAGTGGCCGACTGGTTTTGTGTGAGGCCTAGCAGCTAGGCGATGTTGCCGTGAGTGTGTGGGGGTTCGAATCCCGTTTGGGTCATAGTAAAATTTATATTTCTTTAACCTGAGTGGACAGTTCTGCTGGTGGATATTTACTTGTCCCGAGTCTGTCTGATAGCTCAGTAAAAAGCTTCGTGCTTTTCCGATTACTATGTGTGTGTGTACTGTGTCTGTGTGTCGTCTGCTCCACTCATACCGTGTTACTCGGTCGCGCACAGAATTGAAACATCTAAGTCGGTTACTGTGACCAACTCTTTTGGGTTGGAAGCAGTGGCCGACTGGTTTTGTGTGAGGCCTAGCAGCTAGGCGATGTTGCCGTGAGTGTGTGGGGGTTCGAATCCCGTTTGGGTCATAGTAAAATTTATATTTCTTTAACCTGAGTGGACAGTTCTGCTGGTGGATATTTACTTGTCCCCGAGTCTGTCTGATAGCTCAGTAAAAAGCTTCGTGCTTTTCCGATTACTATATGTGTGTGTGTACTGTGTCTGTGTGTCGTCTACTCCACGCACACCGTGTTGCTCGGTCGCGCACAGAATTGCAACATCTACGTCGGTTACTGTGACCAACTCTTTTGGGTTGGAAGCAGTGGCCGACTGGTTTTGTGTGAGGCCTAGCAGCTAGGCGATGTTGCCGTGAGTGTGTGGGGGTTCGAATCCCGTTTGGGTTATAGTGTAATTTATATTTCTTTAACCTGAGTGGACAGTATTGCTGGTGGATATTTACTTGTCCCCGAGTCTGTCTGATAGCTCAGTAAAAAGCTTCGTGCTTTTCCGATTACTATATGTGTGTGTGTACTGTGTCTGTGTGTCGTCTGCTCCACGCACACCGTGTTGCTCGGTCGCGCACAGAATTGCATTATCTGTGTCGGTTACTGTGACTAACTCTTTTGGGTTGGAAGCAGTGGCCGACTGGTTTTGTGTGAGGCCTAGCAGCTAGGCGATGTTGCCGTGAGTGTGTGGGGGTTCGAATCCCGTTTGGGTTATAGTGTAATTTATATTCTATTAGTATTGGCTTGGATGTAAGTCTTTGTTCACGTCTATGGTACATGTATAAGTGAACCATGACGAAGCCTGTTTGGATGAGTCAAACTTTAATTCTTATCAATGTTTTAACATCAGGATGATCAGGCAAGCTTTATTCTAGACCTGTAAGTAATTCCTTTTTTTCGCCTCTTCGTGGCCGAACAATAAAAAAGGCCATTTTTGAAAATGTAAACATGACGTGGCTTTCCCTTGCTGCTCCCTGGGCAAAATGTTTGATTTACAGCAATATATACACATATACTGATTCTGTATGTTTGTCAAAAACGTTAAGTATGCAAGTACGTAATATAAGTACAGTGAACACTTGGTGTGCAAAAATCTCCATTACGTATACTCTTGTCCTGCATAGATGTATGCTACGTATATCAAAGTATTGAAATGTTCCATGTACAACGATCGATATATATATATATATATATATATATATATATATATATATATATATATATATATATATATATATTATATATATATATATATATATATATATTCCACGTTCCATATACCATTAATTTTATGTTCCATATAAGTCAATACACGGAAATTTATACAAGGTCGTATATCATTTTTCCCTGTCTTTATTTTACTTCAATCACGCCTATATCGTGTTTTGTCTGTAATTTTCATTATTAAAACCAGGTTGTGAATTTAAAAATGTATACAATCGCCAGACGTGGACTTAGTCGAGCATGTCTGAGTCAACGGTGCTCTTTGAACTCACGTTTCATAACCAGTAAGCGGTTTCTTCCTCAATCGATGATAGCATGTTTTTGCGTGACTGCTTATAGATAGAAGTAGATATATCTTTCTCTTATTTTCATATTGTATCCATGTTGTTGATCTCTTGTCCTTCTTGCAGGGATGCTAGAATACTTGTGCTTGGATCGTTTTGTGTATGTATATATGTTTGTTTGTTTGTTGCCTTGTTTGCCTGTTCCTAATAATGTTTATAATGGTATTTATCAATTTATCGTTTAGTCTGAAATTTGTTTTTGTATGAGATCATCGGATTTCTTGTAGATAAATTTCCGATGCTTTGTCCTTTTCTTTCTGTTTCCATTTTTACAGTGCTTGTATTATAGCTTGAGTTTTTATATATGGCTATATTTTGCTGTGAACACTAGTGTGTTTTTGTTCTGTCGTTTGCTTGCTGGTTTCTTGTTGCCGTCTCGTGTAGCACATTTTGTTTCCGATACGATTTTAGTTTTTTGTTGCCACGTTCAATTAATCAATCTTGTTATATTTGACTTGAGAGTCAATGTAATTTTCATTGTTGCAAATTCTGATGTACGTGTACCTAAGTGTTTCGTCTTTCAAACGGCATTTAACGGTAGATTTCGGGTGGCATGATGTTCCATATAACACGATTGAACTAATTGGGATAATTAGATGGTGAAATAGTTTTCTGCTTAATCTGCAATTTTAAGCTAATCTGCTTTTCCTTTTACGTTATACCCTTGTCTTTAAGAGCACTTTTAATATTGCGGCATTCGGCTATAAGGCACAGAACAATTTTTAGAATTTTGAAAAAATTATTTCCAACCGTGTTGTGTAAGAAGGAAATGTGTCAGAGGTTTTCGTGTTGTTTCAGATGTCAAGTATTTTTGCGCTGTTACACCTTTGACTTTTGCATACTACTAGATATAGGTATGTTATTCCATGTGTCGAGTTTTTAAACGAGAATTTGAAAGTAGGGTGCATTCGGATAATTCCTGATATGAATTCGTTCAATTAATGTCTTTTTACCCAATAATGATCACGAAAATATCGTCTCGGAATCTGAGCCAGAGTAATATTTTAAATGTCTGTTCACGTATTGTTTTTTCATTTCCGCTTCATGGAATAGTTCGACCTCCTTCCTAACGCATACAAGGGATACTATTTTATCACATCGCAACTAAACTGAAGGAAAGTAACTTTTAAGACGATTGGAACTAATCTTGCGATATTACAAAATACCAATAAAAACAAGTGTGTAACTGAAAAAGAAAAGTAGATGAGGTTACATTTGAAGATTGAATCGACATAACTTTATCATCCAATTACCCCTCATTAGTTCCAATCGTGTTTATTTTTAAACAGGACCTTCCCCTATAGAAGCCGGATTATCAGAAATCTATGCAAATGTAAACGCTACTGATCGGACGTGCCGTATTTGGTCACGGAATCCTATGATTTTGCTAATATGTTTCAGACGTTCACTGTCATCCAGTATCATGATGTTGTGAATATATATCGACCTAACTTGAGTCGAAAATAAACTGATAAAAAATGTTCCGGTTTTTTTTCAGAGAACGCATATGTTTCAAAATATGTTCCCTATACGACCATTTGAACCCTCTTTGCATATGTCATGAAAGTGCCCATCATGATTATTCAAATTTACCATACGGTCAAGGGGATGCTATGAGAATTTAAAAACCTCCCGCCCAGTGTATGTAAATGGCTGCGTCATCAGTAATCCCTCTATTGTGCGCCCACTGTTCCGTAAGTTCCCGTTTAAAGTGAACAGCGTTTAGGCCTGTATATTAGCTCACCAATGCATACCGAAACTCGCAGATATGCCAATTAAGAATAGCTAAAATGCGGAAAATATAAAACCGCCAAACGAGGTCACGCTCAAATGTCAAGGGGCAGAAGGGTCTTTTGGTCTCAGGATGTTTCTCATGCCATTGTGGGCTGTGTACGTACGGCGGAAACAAGCGTTTCACATCTAATTAAGGCTAGTCTTGTTGTCATCGTAGAGTCATCGTAAAAGTTCTCCTTCCTCTTGTACGCAACTTAAAACAAGTTTGTTAAACTATAGCGTGTTATTGCATAGCAAATACCAGATATCCTTACCTATTGTCATGTTAAAAGTCGGCTAGTAATCGAGATTTGGCCAAGGTTTTCCCTCAAAAAAAATCAACAACGTTGATTAAAGAAAAAAAATTGATGATGGCAATTCACAATATGTCAATAACAAAGGTAACAACATAACATGGGGCCCGGGGGCACCGACGTCCTTTGTGCCTCCTTACTGTTTATTATTTGCCATAAATGTGAAATTTGGCAAAAAGTCAAATTGTTTGGACATAAATGAAAGTTAATATGAAAGTGAATCAAGAATAAGAGATGGAACTCAATAGGATCAACAATATCTAAAACAGGAAACGGTGAACTTATATGATACAGAAGGGGAGAAAATTTAGCCACAAACTATTGTAATATAATGGACAATGGCTAATCTAAACCAAATTACTTAAACTGGATTGTTGGCATTGATTACACATGTATTTATTGTCCATCAAATAGAAAATAAATTTGGGCCATTGACTAAAAACATTTGCTTGTTACACTCACCACACTTGTACTTAGTATTTGGAGTGTACACCTATCTACAATACAATGATAAAAAGTTTGGATTCTGAAGGTCAACAGTGCATCTTTAATGTATGAGACTAAATAAGCTTACCCCTCAAGTATGTATAGGCCAAAAACAATATTTAATTTTGAATTATGTAGTGCAGGGAAGGACATAGAATATGGTGAAAAGCAAACTAAATATAAAAACTGAATATACAATTATATGGAAATGTTGTTTTACAGTCATGAGTATCTAGTGTGTGCCGAGAGACAATATTAAAATTGGACAGTATCATCCTGACCAGAGTTTGTCTGAGTGGTTGTTTCCTTCTGATTTTCTGACACGGTGATAGGTACAAAATATTATGTTATTCACCATAGTTATGCAACATAGCTTGCATTTTGTTCACAGTAGAACTGAGTTTTACATGCAAGATAACTTTCTCATAAACTGTAAATTCTGGCTTGTGGCAGCTCAAACATCGCAATACTACATTTTTTGATATGATATGGAGTGACTTGCACACATATGCAATATGCAGTGACAGTCGATATATTCATAGTAAGAGTCTACTACATTCAAGCATAGTGATGTTGACAACTACATGCATGCCAGTGCACGATTTCAAAGTAGCCAGGAGGAAATTCTAATGGTCTTTTAGTGGAAATATAGGTATTAAACGACAGTGAAACAAACATTAGTTATCGTGACCTTGCTAAAGTGCAATCTCGGATCATGTATGATCTGATGATCATGCCAAATTACCATGTCGGATTATGCCGTGATTCTGAAGTGCGCGTAAATCGGTCAACAAAAGCACACATAGACTCTCGCCAGTCGCTTGTACTGCTTGGTCTCGCGTAGCTTTCGGTATTTATACAAGCTCGTGCCTTCGGCACTCGACCTTGCGCCTTCGGCGCTCGATCGCCTACGTTGGATTACTACCGCAAGTGACTCCGGATCCGGTCAAAAGAAGGCACGAGGACTGTCGACAGTCTAAAGCACACACTGTCTTCAACAATGATGTCAAAATCAATGCACAACTGTCGAAATTACCCAAAATAAGCAACAGAAAACTTAAAGTTATCGCTGTGTCGAAAGGACAGTACATCAACATAAAACGACGCTAGTTTGTTATGACATGGAGGTAGAAGGACAGAGCGAATTCCCTCGCTCTCACCCAGCTATTACTAACGGGCCGCCGGTGGGATTGCCTCGCTAAAGCAATGGATTCGCCGGTAACGAAGGAGCGTTTCGTGCCAAAAAAAATACATGACAGCAACAAAAATACAATCACTGTGAACTTCATATTTACAAAATATCATCAAATAAACGCTAAAAGCTTCAAAACGTCAAAATTCGCACAAGACCGAGAAACAAGACAGCGTCGGTTTGATTTTTCAAAGTCCTTGCCAGGAGCTGGTCCTTGCAAAACAACGCTTACTTGTTATATGCGCATGCGCATATTAAGGGGAGACCCATTTGATTTCGGGGGGGGGGGGTATGCAGGAAGTGGGTATGGGAACTTTTTTGTCAGAGAGACAGCATTTTTTAATTTCAACTGTCACACCTGCATCAATTTTTTTTATCAAATGGAGTAGCAGTGCAATTTTTTCAAATTTAAGCCAGTGTTTCACATATCACAGGATGGTTTTATATATTCATTTTACATTCCAACGAATGAAAACAAAATGGAAAGTCTAGTATATATACAACTTTA
Organism: Ptychodera flava; assembly: GCF_041260155.1. Classification (NCBI taxonomy): domain Eukaryota; kingdom Metazoa; phylum Hemichordata; class Enteropneusta; family Ptychoderidae; genus Ptychodera; species Ptychodera flava. The sequence goes on from NC_091930.1 coordinate 33,930,716, forward strand.
AATTATAGAACACTTTTTTGGCAAATCAACAGTGATCAGTACTATACCTGCTTTTCTTTATAACAGTCAATTCCTTTTAAGTTCTCAGGGGAGATGTTATCTTTTGTGGTCAGAGAAACAAGGCTCACACATTGTATTTTATTATATTTGTTGTTCCTCAATTTTTCTTGGACAACTTGTAATCTTTCTAACGTATTTATGTTGAGAGAATAATATATTGGTTTTTACACTAGTTTATGACTCCTGTCTTGTGTTTTAAATTTTCACAATGTACAGAAGTCAAATAGTCCCATCTAGATATTGCCTGTACCATTGAGATATTGCAACAGAAATCCTGAAACATGATTTCTTGGGTCAGAAAAGGGAAGGAAAACATCGAGTGCACTGAGGTGTAAAGTAGTGAATGCTTATATCATAAGTGCTGGGAAAAAAAACACATGAGAATTGCTTGTGGTAAAAACATTTGCGCTGCCTATGGCAGCATGCTAGCAAAGAACACATGAGAATGAAGTTTCCAAAATTTTGCTCATTTCAACTGCATTATGACAATTCCTTTTTTATTTCTGTCTGTTATGAGAATTTTTTTCTCAAGCCATTACAGGCTTATTTTTTTCTTTATTTCACCTGGTGACAATTTTTTTTTCTCAAATCCTCCATACCCCCCCCAGAAATCAAGTGGTTCTCCCCTAAGTGAGTCCCTGACCTATGCGGGCCAGTGGATTACTTCCTCAGTAGAACTGATATGCCTGCCGGTACATCATTCTTCAGTCGATCAAAGGCGCCTTTCGTACCAAAAAATACACGACAGCCGCAAAAGTGCATCACTGTCAACTTCATAACTATAGAACATATTGAAATACACAGTGAAACGTTCAAAAAGTAAAAAATGTGCCCAGATCGAGAAACAAGATGGCGTCCGATTCGATTCTTCAACTCAGATTTTGTCCTAGTGTTGTGCGCATGCGCAGACGGTAGCTTTAACGAAAGCGAGTCAAAATCAAGTAAATATAAATAAAAATGGATAAAAATATTGTTTAAAAATAATACAAGGCATGTATCACCAAATTTTGAACATTTCTGACGGCATTTCAACTATACGAACACCCATGCCAAATATCACAATAATCAAATCAGTGGTTTTGAGGAAAAATTGAAAATAGTGGTTTTCACAAAAAAGCTAAAAAAGTGACTTTAAAATGATTCAATCAAAAAAGAAAAAAAGACCGTTTGAGATACATGCCAAAGTGACCGCCAGACAAATTTCAGAAAAAGTTAATGAAGCGTTTCTGAGATACCTGCGTCCACAGCATACGGCCCACTATATGCAACAACAGAGGCCGCGTCATCACATTAGTACTTTGGGCCAAAGGCCCAAAGGAATAATATGACAGAACTCCATGACCTTGCCTTGACGTTTGTATGGTACGGAAGTTATTTTCACGAGTGATGCGGTGTATCCTGCGGCCGTATTTTCACGAGCGAAGCGAGTGAAAATACAGCAAGGATACACCGCTTCGCGAGTGAAAATAACTTCCGTACCATACAAACGTCAAGGCAAGGTCATGGAGTTCTGTTATTATTACATATGTTCCCAAATTTCACACGTTGGTAACTTCGTCGAACAAGTAAATTCTTTGGGTTAGCGGATGGATATTACTTAACCAATTGAGTTATTCGCCCCCAGCTGGTAACACTCAAACAACGTCATCAGCCTCTCACACAAATGATACTACAAAATGTTTTCAACTGAAACCGTTCGTATTTTATATCATTACAATCGAAATTCATGTACACTGGAACAAGAACAATGAGTAAAACTTCAAAACGAGAAAGTCTAATTATGTTGTCGGTTGAATCATTCAATCTGAGTCGGAGTCAGAGTAGATCACAGCAGGTCGGCGACGTTTGGCTGGAGGCGATGCAACGTGGTATACAGGTGAAGACTGTTGAGATAGGGAGCTATTTCCGGTGATGTTAAAGGTAAAGTTGCACGATCCACCACTGATTTGTGCATTTGAGAACATCCCTGGTAGTTGCGGCAACTGATGGAGGGCATTTGATGCATTGACGACATAGGACCTCGAATAGCATACGAAGGACCGGCCACCGGTCGCGGTGTATGTTCGGCTGGCATCAGGCTTGTACTTCCGGTCGCGGTCGGTCGCGGATCAAATGCGGGTTGTGTCCCGGCGAGTATGTTGCTCATCTGACACTGCTGGTCTGCACTAGCCACAGAATAACGGTTGAGTGATGCTGGATTTTTGTGCCCGCTTAGTTGTGAAGCCACAGTTGGTGGAACGCCGGCATCTAGCAATCGTTGTACGCAGGCTTTACGAGCGCTGTGATTACTCAATTTGTCAGTGAGTCCCGTTGCCTTTGCCATTGATTTCATGATGTTATTTAATTTGTTGACACCCATCGGTTGGTTCCTGAACCACACGTTTTTATCTAGGTTGGTTTTGACGTATTCAATTCCAAGGTAGAACGGAGAATCTTCAACCGTCATGGACTCGGGACGTTTTGAAGCATATGCTTTATACGCGACGACGGGACAGGTATCGGGTGTTGACGGAGTAGCGTAAGCCTTCGGAGCAAACTGACGTGTGTTGCCAGGCTCGCCTTTTCTGGTCTTCGTCAGGCGTTCGTTGTACAATAAATACTCTCCCCTTTCATCTCTGGATATTTGGATGTCACCCCATTTCATCTGACGATGTTCATTACTCCCCCTGAGACCGAAAAACTTGGTGTTATTCAGCCACACGGTGTTCAGGATCGCGTTTGGACTCTGTGTACCCAGCTGACCTGCTTCCCTCATTGCTCTTTCATGGACCTCTGTCACAGCCCGGGCCTTTTTGGGCAAGTTGCCTTTTCCAGCAGCTTTCAGTTGTTTTCTCTTAGCAGCGAGGGCTTCCCTACTCTTTCTGAACTGCTCACCTCTAATTATACTGATTCCGTAGTCGTTGTCACGCAAGTAACGTTCGATCGATTTTTGATAGCTTGAGATCGAGTCCGGTTCGTATTCCTGTCCATTTTTCTGGCGTACGCTCAGAAAAAAACGGGCTAGCAATTGATCTAACTCAGATGGTGGAATGTTCAGCACTTCGCGAGTTTCTTCTGTCATACTGTGAAGCCATTCCTTGAAAACTGCCACTTCACGTCTTGTTTTCATTTCCGTGTTTTGGTTTTTCTGCGCTCCAACCAGGACGTCGACATCAGCTGTGTTGACAGGGGCATATCTTCCTGTGCTCGCAGTCCCAGACGGCACTGTCAAGGACGCTTCCGTCGCGGAATCCCTGGAAAATACTTGTTTCTCCGTGTCACAAGGTGTTTCCATTGTGTCTTCGTAATAAAATTCACTTTCCAAATGATCAAAATATTCGCAATTTTGCCAGTCGTAATGCCTGTCCTCCATCGAGCTGGTTTCAATATACAGCAGACGACAATTTTTACCAAAGTATAAAGTAGTCCGCCAAATTTGATACTCATTTGCATAATTTAGCGTGAAAATACCGAAAAATTATTGAATGGACACGTGACTAATTTGCATAGTTATTTGATGGCTTGTGACATTCACCTTCAATCTGTAAGTAGATTTTTAGCTGTTTGACAAGGAGTTTATTGTTAACATTTTGTATTATTATGATAAAATTAATAGGGTGTAGGAAGCAACTGTGTGGTCATATGATATGCAATTAATCCTGCCAAAAACTGAATTTTGAAAAGGAACTATTTTTCTCATATGCACATTACTGAGATCAATACCAACTTTATGTGGTAGGGCACAATAGAATAATCTGCAGTACATATGTAATAATAATTAATATAAGTATTATATAGAAATAATAACGCGAATAATAATAGGTTCAATTTCCATGAAAATGTCACCATAAGGGTATTTTGGGTCGAGAAGACCAAATATGATATCGATTTCACTGCCCCATGTTTCCATGGTAACCATTTTAGGGATTGAAAATTTCAGTTTTTGTAATATCCCATGAAAAGTTACTTTGATTAATATAAAAATTATTTAGTGGGGGAGTTCGGGTCAGAGAACACAAAAACCAGACTTATTTTAATGTTTCGAGTTGCCATGGTAACTATTTTGGGATTGAAAATGTTACTTTTTCCCTAATTCCTATTAAAGAACTATTGATTGATGTAAAAAATTATAATAAGGGTTTTTCTGGTGAGCACACCAAAAAAAATCACACTCATTTTTAATGTGAGATGTTTCCATGGCAACCATTCAGGAGTAAAAATTACCAGTTTTTCAAAGATTCCACCAAAAATCCAGTAATCAACAGAATGTGTTATAGCAAAGGAATATTTTGGGTTAGAAAGACCAAATATCCAGTGTACAAATCCAGTAATCAACAGAAATATTATACCAGAGAGAGAGAGAGAGAGAGAGAGAGAGAGAGAGAGACAGACAGACAGACAGACAGACAGACAGTTAATTTATATTGGAAATCTTTTTCATAAGAGAGAGAGAGCGAGAGTTAATTTATATTGGAAATCTTTTTCATAGTCGTGACTTTTGATGGAAGAAAACTGCGCTGAACGTACATCAATGGGAAGTCAACCCTATTAAATATACAACACCTCTTTATCAGAATTCCCACACAGCCTCAATGAACTATTATTAGATTTCTATATAATACTTATAGCCCCTAAACTGTAATAATAATATAATAATAATAATAATAATAATAATAATAATAATAATAATAATAATAATAATAATAATAATAATAATAATAATAAGAGAGAAGAAGAAGAAAAGTAATCAAACGTCATGCCAGGAAATGCCAAGACGATTTGACCGGTTGACCTCGCTGTTAATTTTGTGCAGGAAATTACAATAACAATGCTTGGTCGAATGACGTAGTGCCTTGAGGGCGGGATCGCCAGTGGTATAGGGGAGGAGTACCTTCCCGATGGTGATAAGTGGTGCGGATTACCGTCGCCTAGGTGACTGGCGTATACGCGTGCCAAAAGACACCTATGGTTGATTTCCGGTTGACCAGTCTAATGGCAGGGTTGAAAATACCTGAATGAACTATTTTGTATTTTGTAGGTGTCGTTGGCACTTTGACAATAAAAGTAAAGATGCACACATATTGTCTTGTTTATGAGCGGCCAGTATTTCCAACGGCATAAATTGTGTGCATTTGCCCTAGAATAAATGATTTCGAATAAAACATCGCGAATGTAACCACATTCCTTAAGCTCGACGTACACTTAATTGCCCCAAAGAACCATGGAATCGCCCGACTTCGATTGAAAAGATGAGCCTACAGAAATTTTTAAAGCTCAACAAAATTTGATTCACGAATCCCGTTCGTGTCCCAGTTAGTTTTTCTAAAAACTTGGACTATGGTCTTGTATGCTTTTTTTTCTCGGCCAGACCAAATTTAATACCTACCCTGACAAAAGTGTCGTAATGTTTGTGTATCCAACAGGCGCACTGCAGAGTAAATCAAAGTTCTATCGCCCAATGGCCATGAAATCATTCAGGATCACCATTTTGCCTTGACTTTTGACAATGAACGGACATAGACGAATAGAACTTTGCTTTTAATACTCCTCTATTTACCCATATGATCGACTTCACTATTACGTACATTTGGTCAAAGGTCCGCCAGAAAAAAAATGAGTGGGTTCAATGATACTGTGGCCGGAATTTTTTTCAGAACGAGAAATTTTCGCAAACTTCGCGAGGGCAAAAGAAAGCAAAAATTAATCCTTGCAATATATATAAAAAAAACATTGCGTGATTTACATCATGAAATGTAACACACTCAGTGCCATGATCACTGAACTTTATAGTAAGCCTGTCACCTTGAAGGTAATACTGTAGATAACACGAGGGCTTCAAACGCACAATGGTACAAACAACACCACAAGTGTGGCCGTCCCCGTCTCTGGGCTGTTCTCGGAGCGGGACCGTTTTCTCTGGTTTTCCGTCAATGTTTTCCACCATGGACAAATGGTAACAACACTGAACAAAAACCTGAATTATCTGCTTGTCAACCCAGTTTGTGTCAGTGCCGCCGGTCACGCGCACCACCAAAACGTTTGACCGTCACTTAATATCGAACAGTATTCAAAGAAACGGTCCTACTAATTACTGCCGTCCCTGCCCGTCATTCTTCTAGCACTGTCCGTCACGACTATACAGTAATAGGTCAATATCTTAATATTCCACAACATTTACTTGTGATATCAACTTATAAAATCATAGTCCAGGGCCCCCAAACCGCCGATCGATTTACGACCCGATAGTTATGCCGCTGACGCTGATATTCACCGGTGCTTGCCTGTGTGTGCGTACATGGACGGTCTGCATAGCCCTTGCATGTGATCTCGATTTTGATCAAACTTACAATTAAGGAGTATATATCAAAACTGATAAATGATTTATGTTTTCACATGGATTCACAAAAAGTTTCGCCCCGGTGTTCATTTTGGCCCTGGAATTCCATCTACCCACCCTTTGCAGAGTAGTAAGCTTATGGGGCAAGTAAACATGGATGCGCCGGTGCGATTCAACGATCAACCTGTATATCTGATCGAAAGTCAACAATTTTACGGCTCGGACTATGATTTTACAAGTTTATATAAAAAGTATAAGGCGCGGGGTATTATATATTGACTGATTACTGTAGCTATGATAGGCTACATTCAGGACGGGCAGCGACGGGCAGTAATTAGTAGGCAAAACAGGTGGTTTTCACCGTGGGCAGAACTCGGTGCAATGATACTGAACATTAATAGTAAGCCTGTCACCTTGAAGGTAATACTGTAGGTGAAACAAGGACTTCAAACGCACGATGGTACAAACAACACCACAAGTGAAACGTACACATAGAAATACACGCGTTCCTACGTTGTGCCCACCCGGGCCACGCGATTAAAATATGACTGATACTGCTGGATAGTGTTAATTGGGTCGGTAAACAGTCAATTAATAGTTTGACTACCTGGGTGATTGGCAGGTCGTGTCCAACGACGCATATGCAAAGCAGGCCAAAAGACAAAAGCCCCCAAAGATATTGACAGCTGGCCAAGGGTCACCATGAATACGTAATGACGCTTCACTACGCAGAAACTGCGCAGTCAAGCCCTTCTTAACCGGTCAAATCCTCTTGGCATTTGCCCTCATGGTCTTATAAATTGTTTCTTTTACATTTAATAAATTGTTTCCTTTTGTGCTCATACAGTGAGTTATTCTTTTTTATGAAATTAGGTGACCACAACTGAATGTATTGGAAATACAGTATAGAGAATTCATTGTACATCTTATTATCTCCATGTTACCTCAAACATCCCGCAGAGTGATTTCTTCTTCCGGTCGGGGCAATAAATTGTTTGCAAAAAAGTTGTATAAGTTGTGTACAAACAGTTAAGACCTAATCTATTAATTGATGAAAAGTATCTTGCAGAATTGGCGAAGATTTTAATTTCCTTGCCCGCTTTCATTTGCCTTTTTGATCTCTGATGTGATATACTTCAATACTTTGTTCAACTTGACAATGTCTTCACGTTTAAATTCTTCATACTGTGGACTTTTGATGGCGTCTGTATTGACCTGCAGGTCCTGGCCATCAGGCTGATGCTTGCTATCACCATCGGTTCTTTCGGACACATTTGCTTCGGTATGATACTCCTTCTCATCAATGGAGGTTGCCCCCTCACAATTGTACGTGTTGTCGGTCCGATCCTCGTAGGCTGACTCGTCGCGACTTGGCTGTCTCTTCTCTAGAGACTTCGATACAACTGTGGTATCCACTGACTTGTCTTTGTTATCCGTCTGTCCCTGTTCAGTTCTTTTCCTGGTGTTGTCGTTCAAGAATCCGAAGTTATTATCCAGCAGCAAAAAACATCCTGGTTGCTGGTCCTAAAGATGGGAGCGAATCAAATAAAACATAATTACATTAAAAACGAAAATTAAAGAAAACCTATACATTTGATTTGACCATACAAAAATAAAAGACTTTGACGTGGGCATCAAACGATGAAGGACGGCTGAAGCATTCAGTTCCCACGGGTTATTAATAATACATGCTTAAATTAATGTGTAACGCAAAAGAGGGAAAACACGCTATCAAATTCTTTTAGAAGTCAAGTCCAGGTCAGGGAACAACGAAAACATGAACTCGGCCTGAAATGTAAACAATCGTTGCGGTCAAAAACGCCCCCTCCCCTTTTGCACTCTCGTAAGATATACTTCCTTTCCAAATATCAGCTACAACCTGGAACGTTGCAACAGTGACGTAGCCAATGCATCTTCAATAAATAGCTTTCAGGTGCACAGTATTGCTGCGTTTATATAAGAATGTACTTTTACACCAACAATTTTTTGTGTGGATACCTGTCGTGCCTAGACATAGAAATGGTACTTCTATTATTTGAAAAAAAAATGGATTTTAAGTTTCACATTTAGAATGAATGATTGTTTCATCTATGTCAGTGGCTATTCTACTTCGAAGCCTTATTTCGCGTCACTGAATAAAGTCCCAAACGTTTATTGTATGAAAAACGCTAATCTCGGCCGAAATATTGCCGATTTCAGAGTGTTCTTCTACTTCTTTCAAGTACTGTATGAATGGTTATTTGGAAAATTCGACCGTCTTTTGTGAGTCTGTCACCGACGAAGAACAAAATCATCCAAAATCATGACATGTTGTCGTCTGCCACTGAAATGTGTCCTGCTTACTTTGTAGTTCCCGTCCTTGTGCTACTGATCGCGCCATAGCACGCAGAGCAAAAAGGCAGTTTATTATCCAATCAGAACTCAGGTAATATAAACAGATTTCGTGAATGCGCATTTACACACATTGCGGCCGATTTCTGAGAGTGTGGGATCGATTTTTTCCCACACCGTCGATCCCACACCCCCAGTTGCGAGTGATTTTTGAGCTATCGATTGCAATTAGACATTATTTCCTAATATTTGTCTTCGTTCAGCTCGGAAAATACTTGTGAAATAATTACCGTGTCACCACGAGTCAAAAACGAGTGGTGACATGGTCATTATATCACAAGAATTTTCCGAGCTGAACGAAGAAAAATATTATGGAAATAACGGGCGACGTGCTGACCATTAGGCCCTAACGTTTATTTGTGGGCAAGGGCGAGAGGAAAGCCAAAAATTAACGGGCGAGGCTTGCCGAGCCCGTTAATTTGGCTTTCCTCGAGCCCGCGCCCACAAATAAACGTTAATGGTCAGAGCGGAGTCTGTTATTTCCATTATATTATCAGCGAACCCGAGAAAACCGTCAAAATTTGCGAAAATTTCCGGAGCGAACGACAACTGGGCCCCAGAAACTGAGCAATACGCGACGCACTGTCACGCGTGCTGTAAAAATTGGCAAATCCGGAGATGTTTTCAGAAAAAAGTATCTCAACTTGACCCACAAGTGCTCCATTTTATTTTGTGATGATTATGATTTACGCTTGAGCTGTAAAGTAACGATACTTTGAGTTGTTAATCTTATTATTCATATTCACGGGCATGTAAACAAACCATTACTGTGTATTTGTGGTCAGTCACGTGGTTCAGCTCGACCAATCAAAATACGACGGGCAGGGCATGGTAATATAATAGGGGATAATATACTTATCACCTGCACAACGCCAAGAATCCGTTATGTTTTGCAAAGTAACAGAAGCTTACGGTGACGATTCCCAGTTTAAACTTTTGAACTACATTAGCAATAATATCAATACGCCGATGGGCAAGTTGCCAATCATTTCCAGTCTTCCGTCTCTTCCGTCTTCGTGTATGGAGCAAATGCCTGACGACCTCTTGGTCTACACATACCTTCCGCAAAGTTACACACTATTTTAAAGATAGCATAGGCCCCGAAATTTACCTCAGACAAAGATACGTTATTTTTCGGGAACAAAATCGACAGCATCTCGACGGACACTGTGTAACGTCGCGCCTGACCCTGATTACATACGGAAACCCACGGTAACAGGACCAGCTTCGAGTTTGTTGTTTCCGCAAACAATGCACGTAATTCTTTAGGAATATACAGGCGGTACACTATTGTGCTTTCATTGCTCGGATAATTATTGTCGTAGTCTATGAAAATATCGATTTCATTACACGACTTTTGGAGACCCTGACACCGCACTGCGCCCCCTTGTTGCAGTTGAAGCCGTATGTCTACCGCATGAAACCACACAGTGCGACGATATTTCATGTGTCGGCGGGGTCTGTATGTATACCAAACCCCATATTTGCGACAAAACTAAAACACAAGGACTCAAAACTTGCCTATCGGATGTATTTTGTCAGACTCTAAATCATGACTAATATTTACGATATTTTAACATTAGACACAGTTTGATCGCGGGAGAAATACTGGCCGCCATGTTTCGTGTTTGCATTGACGAGCACACCGAATATTAACTCAAAAAAGGTCCGACGCAGCCAAATTGATGACATAGACGCGGGTTGTCGTGACGTAGAACGACCAGGGAATAAATCCCGTATTTTTTGTTCGGAGACGAAAAACTGGCATTGCGCATGTGATAAAGATACATAGACACGGGACGCAGTCAAAGGTACGACCATGGAGGTCTTACCTATACCTCCATGGTATCGCATAAGCTTATACGTTTTATGAGCACGCGAGCTTAAAACATCATGCACTATATGCATGACATAAAATGTTAGAAAATACCAAATGACCTAAACTTGAAACTTTACTATTTGTGGTTATTTTAGCATCACAAAGAGGTAATGAACATTCCTATATCCTCGTCCTAGGCTGTTGACGAGAGAATGCACTAGCAAGTTCAAACTACCTGAAAAGAGGGATAAAAGTGCAACAAGTGAAAATTGATACCATACATAATTAACCGACCAGCGGCAGGTAAAAACACTTATTATGAGAAAGGGATATCCTCTGCTTTTAATAAGCGTTTTTACTTCCGCTGGTATGGCATTATGGCAGCCAGTGTAAAACAGCCGCCACAGTAAAGCCCAATTTACTGTTGATTTCTATCACGTAATTAGTTGAAACGATTCTTTATAACTACGGCTCGGATCATTTGTGCCCTGAAATTTACAGAAGTTGGTGCCTAATGCAGTGTTAACGGTTCTTAACGCATGAAGTCTAAGTTTGCTATCATTGCATATATGACTTATATGGAACGAAAGCCTTTATCGAAATATTAAGGATCAAATTTGGGTCCGATTATCCAAACTGAAAGACAGTTATTGCATTGAAGGTAAAGGCGTCACCATTACTTACATCACTGTTGTCGATTAAAATATTTTCTACATCGATTCTTCCATGAACGTAATTACTCTGGTGAAGCAATCCCAGAGCTTCACGTAGGTCGTCTCTCATGAATTGTTCATCATCTTCATGATATCTTGACCAATCATTTATCTCTCCAAGTCGCTCAAGAGCCACATCACTCTGTTTTACTATATCCAATGCAGGTGCCCAACACAATCTGTGTGTTCTCATCATTTCAGTTTGCACGTCCTTGAATATCCTTTGTAATTCTGGAACACCGAATCATAGAGTAACGATTTCTAAAGAGAATGCTCCTATGATTAAAGCGTGTGAAACGTAATAATTATTATTTACCTGAGTTAAATAGTGATCGAATTGTTAATGTAATGGGCGATATAGTCGATTTTTTTAAACTTTGTGAACTTCAAGGCGTTGTGTCCTTTTTTGACTTTTTTACAACATACCATAACCTATACCTTTTCATTGCGAGGATGTGTACTGTATTAGTAAATAATATCGTCAACTATATTTTACCCCTAGCCTCGAGCAGTGCAAAAAAGTAATCAGACTTATGGATGTCTCTAAACAATGTTTGCAATTTACAATGTACCAACACAATTGGAACTTTTGATGAGTCGCTCCAATTAAATATCATAATGAAAGTACATTCCCCGACTGACCAACCCTATTTCCCGAAGGCATTTAAGCACTTTTATGCGGAACCATGCGTATACCTAGCGTCAAGAGTATGGCAAACTATATCGTTATGTGCTAAACAGCCGTAGAAAGTATATTAATTTACAATTTTGGAACAACGTTCCATGATGCGATATAAAGGAAAAAGATACATTGCTCCATTAAGACATGGGATACAGAGACATGGGATATATTATACGACTTTAAAATCTGTAACCCTGTGTTGCACACGGCCCCATCAAATAAAATGTAACATTTCTAATGCAGTTAGGCTGCGTTGACAAATAACGATGGGGGGGGGGGGCTGGATGAATCTCGATTGAATTTTTTTTTCACATCCCCCCTCAGTACCCTAAAGAATTTCAAATGCCCCCCCCCTCTATATGGTCAAATTTTTCAAGTCCCCCCAACTATCACAGGCCCGCATATTTGTAAAGGATGTAAGCGCAGAAAAAATAAACATGTATTGCGCCGTTCTGCTCACAGGTGTTCAACACTGCCTGCATTAGCATTTTGTATAGTCATATTCCAAAGGCAAGTTCTTTAAATGCACCAGTGAATTATTTAGATTTATTGGTCTAAAAGCCAACTTGAGTTAATCCAACTCTGGCCAGGTCAATTGCTCCTGCTGCAGAGCACACAAAATGACAATGAATATCATGAGAGAGTAGGCAAATTGTGAATTCTGGCTAATTGCCATATTGCACAGTGACCTACCAAAAAACAGTCGGATCGATCAACCATATTAGGAGTTGTTCATTTGCATAAAAAATCTACATAAATTAGTATGCAGAACGTACTCAGCCAATCACGCAGCTGGATTTACGCGTCAATCGACGAATTTCCCGCCCTTTGTTGTGAAAATCATAACCTTTTCTTTTCAAATGTAGATTTCGGGGTCAAAATATCTGTTGGGGGATACCCAGACATATGAAAACATGAGATCACTCTCCAAACTTACTTCCACGGTGAGAAGAAAAACTTTCACCGGTTCTTTTTTGAAATATTAAATTTCGATTTTCGCTCCTGCATCGCATATTGACGATATACGTACGACAAGGCGCAAATGGCACGATGTCAAAGAAAGACAGTGTCTTTGATGTCTGCGAGACTTCGTTCTGAGATCGCGGAAAGATACGAGCGTGCAGTAGGCAGTTCGACAGTAGAAGAACGCTTAGTAAATGTTGGCAGGACGTATCGCCTCCGCAGATAGAAATAAACACTCACGAATCGAATGCCGTGGCTATCGTTGAGAATGGAAGGGACGCCCTTGTTAACGAATACATGCGCCTAAAAGAGGTGCTGAGCGGATTGTTTGCAAGGCAAGGGTGATCGACACAGGGGTCGCTTTGTTGGTGTGAAAGCTTGAGAGCGCCCTGTATTTCTACAGGGGTGTTCAGTTGTGCTATGTATGCTTCCCTTGAACACGGACCCGCTATCACTTGAAGGAGGCCGACGTTGACTGAGCCCGTGACAATATTTGACACCACAGTCGACGTCTCTCCATCAAGAATTTTGTGTCACGTACATGCTTTATATCCTCTGCTCACATGTGTGTGATCAAGCTACCTTTTCAGGCTACACATCCTCCAAAAAGAGATATGCCGTTGTTTTACCTTTACAATTTTATATTAACAACAATATGCGTAAAAAGCGCCGTTCCACTATTTGTTTATCTATTGCATGATTTATTTCATGTTTTGTTTGCTTCTCATTTCGTTGTTAACGTATTTGGATACGGTCCAGTTCAGTCGTGATATCAAAATGAAATGACAACATTTTAATTGCAGAGACTATTTAATTCACAAACAACACTCATACCTTGGTCCCATGCAACACACTGATACCCTTGGTCCCACGCAATATCAATCCATCATGATATGTGAATCTTGAACTTTGCATGAAGTCACTGATTTTTAAATGCTTGAAGAATTAATTTTGATCTTTGTTTGATTACAATGTATAATCGAGTTCACTGGGTCAGTAGCTCGAAATTTCTAAGGCTTGCAAACTGCAAGTTGAAATGAACTTTTGAACTTTGTACTCTCTGCTCAACTACCAGAATCATGTTTGCAATAGTGCAGGGCCAAGGATAAAGGTAAGGTTTGTATGACTGTATTTATATGTAGGCAGGGCACAGGGAGTTGCGAAATGGATTGAAAGTAGTTGTACTCAGAAATGGGAGTCGTGAGTTATGAATTTCTGTGACAATTATTAGCAATAGCAGCATTGTTATATGCCTCAATATTTTATTCAACTAGATTGAATAAACAAAGCTATCTTTACAGATTGAATGATTTTACTTCTATCATTTTTCATTATGCATATAAAAGAAATTGTGATATCAACCAATATTAATTTGAAACTTACACTTCACATAACACAATCAAAATGTACAAGCTTTAAGTAATCATTGTCAAGAAAATAAAGGCTACAAAATAAGCATACATTCACACAAAGTGACTCTCCGTCAGTCTCTCTGTCTGTCTGTCTCTCTTAAACACACACATACACCACTTCAAAAACAATTTTATTGATAATTGATAGTAATTCATCACTTATTACCATGATTTTATATGATTCACAAAAAGGATCAAAAACCTGCTGCATTTTATTTTGAAAATTGTTCGTTACATGTGATAGCAATAATCTGTGTCTTGGTCCTGGTATACACACACACATATGTGTATATATATATATATATATATATATATATATATATATATATATATATATATATATATATTATACATATATATTACAAGCTGATATATGTTATAATGTAGTATGAAAGTGGTTTTGGCATCAGTTGCACCGGCCTTTAATGCAGTGATCACTACCTATTTTACTTATGAATTACTAAGTGGGTGAAACATGTGGGGCAGGATGCACTTATTTTTGAAACACCTAACATGACTTTTTAGTTTTTGCAAGAGGTCCATATATCTTTCTTTCACGAATTGACTTTGTTATGTGTAATGGTGCTTGCTGTTTGTTCTGTGTTGTTCTGTGTCTATGTTTATAATAGGTGATTATGTGTTATTGGAGTATGGTAGAGTATAGTTGCAATTATCTTGTATGATATGATATAAAGTATGAAGTAGATGTATAACAGGCACAATACAGAGAATTGCATCAGAGGTATTAATTGACCTGAGGCTCCCAAATAATACACAGTCTTGTCAATCATAAACATAATTATTATTTTTTATCATCCACATATGTGAAACTGAATGTGTATATTATTAACCTGCAGAAGATGGTAACAAACATCAAACACACATGAATACAGTAGCAAAGCAAGTTTGGTTCACATTAAATAAAACAGACATTTTAAATGCAAAACTTTCCAAAGAAGTTTGTTTTATTTTATAAAAGGCAACAACTGAATAAATGTCCTTTAATCAACGAAAGACACACACACTCAGCTGTTTGGAGATTGTTGGTAAGTTAATTTGTATTTTAAAGAGGTCAAACCGAAAGTTTCATAGGGATTTCTAATGCAGTTGATGGCAAGTGCAACAAAGTAATAAAAATGGAATGTATTTTCAAAGAAATTCTGGAAAGGCTGTCTCATAATCAATGATAGTCTAGTGACAAGTGTATATTTTTTACACACATTGATGAAACTTCATTTCAATTTGACCTCACAAATCTTGGAATTCTCAGTTGGGAACCAAACACTAGTTTTCAAATAATATGAAAGGTACTTTTTTTCCTTTTGGTTTCAACTAAACATGAGACATGAAATTATTTTACTTGTTTTTCCTTTTGAACAAAATACATACAATCACAACCTCCGTTGTAAAAGGTCAAAGATCACAAGCGACTGCAGTACGTACACAGACTGTATTTGAAGTTGTAAAATTTGAAGCTGTACTGCAGTATACTATACCATAGCTCTGCATGGCAGGACCAGCCTTGACACGCAGAGCAAACTATACACCATGTATGTACTACGAACACTGCGAAAACGTTTATAAAAAGCTGCATCCGAACACGATTGTCATAAAAAATTGAGATCACGGCAAAATTAGAGAAAACATACTTGTACATGGCCCATGGCGAACTCTGAGTACCAGGCACTGTCATACAGATACAGAGTATTCAAAACATACGGTGACGAGGTCATGTCGCTCACAATGTGTATACAATCGCCGTGGATGTACAAAACATCCATGCAATAGCGCTGATCGCAAATGACGTCACAATTTTCCGCATAAACGACGAAAATAAAACCTGCGAGTGTTAGAAAGGCTATTTAGCATCACACTTATTCGTATGAATTGTTGACTGAAACTACAAGCTGCGACAACAGCCGCGCATACAACGACAAAATTTGTCCGAATTTCAGCATATTTGTCCGAAAGTCGCGCGCGTGCAGCTACATTTAGTAACAAACCCAAAATCGCGATCAACGCTATCACGACGAAGGAGAGGGTTACATTTTGTTTGAGGTTGTTTCACAAACCAGATATCTCCGCAGCCGGACGGGATATTTTTTTACGCAGGCCGGCAGCTTTGCATACTGGAAGAATGGACTGCAAAACTGTCCATTCACCGTGATAAGGACACCAGCATCGCGGACCATCTTTCATTCACCCGCGACATGTTTTTTGTATAAACATTAAAACAATGTATCACTCTGCATTGTCGACGCAGACTAACTCGACAAATCTTGTCATGTATCTTCGTGCCATTTGCGCCTTGTCGTACGTATATCGTCAATATGCGATGCCGGCGCGAAAATCGAAATTTAATATTTCAAAACAGCACTGGTGAAAGTTTTTCTTCTCACCGTGGAAGTAAGTTTGGACAGTGATCTCATGTTTTCATATGTCTGGGTATCCCCCAACAGATATTTTGACCCCGAAATCTACATTTGAAAAGAAAAGGTCATGATTTTCACAACAAAGGGCGGGTAATTCGTCGATTGACGCGTAAATCCAGCTGCGTGATTGGCTGGAGTACGTTCTGAATACTAATTTATGTAGATTTTTTATGCAAATGAACAACTCCTAATATGGTTGATCGATCCGACTGAAAAATGTGTTTCAAAACTAAAAGACATATATGAATTAGATGCTACTCAAAATTGGCAATAATGGAAGGTTAAAATATTCCATCAAATAAATGTTTTATTCTCTGAAATTTTGGGTGTAATAATTGCAAATTTGGCTAAAAAATAAATCATTCCATTTGGTCATATATTTTTTCTTTTGGTCTTTACTGTTGAAAGTTTTAATTCTGTGTCATTTTATAAAAAGAATGTGAAAATTTAGAAAATCAAGCATGATGACCCCATCTTTTCTCTTTAATATTTGATTATTCTCATATTCCAAAATTCAAAAATTTCTATGTGTTCTTCCATGTGTTGCTCTCTGGCCTGATCTTGTGTACAAGTATGTTTCACTGTCATGAGCATCATTCCACGCAAACTCTTCTTCAACTACCATGCAAAAACAACTTTCCTATAGCCGTATAACTTTCTATAGGGGGAGGTTAATGAGCAATGACGTCATTTTTTTGAAGAGCGCCGCCATGGGCTTATGCGGACAAGTTTTGCTTGTCTTGGAATCACGCTCGATTCTAAATCAACAACTGGCTGAAAACATTCTGCACATGCGCAAATCGCAAGACAGAAAGACAATCTTGTAAACAATCTTGTAAACAGTGAAAACCCGATGGAATTTTGTCATTTCTTTCGTAAGTTACATGTTTTTGAAAATCGCTCTCAAAAATTTGTGATTTTCCGAAGTTTTCTGGGCATTTTTTCTGTCCTTTTTAGAGGACCTGGAGAAGATGAATAAGAGTTTTCATGTGGAAACCGCTAATTTTCCCAGTGACCTGAATACATCACCTAAGATTTCCACCCACAACCAAGTAGGGAACGCGACTGTAAATGTATGGAACGGTTTTTTATGCATAGCCTATTTTCCGTCTTTTGACAAATAGGATTGGCTTGTTTGACCTAGAAAATGGAGGAGGTGAGCGGTGATAGACCCTCTGAGGAGAAGCATATCTCCATCCTGACACGTCTATGCCGTGTATGTGGCACAAGAGACCTAAAAAAGCCTGCAAATGTCAACTTGTATGCCAACGGACTCATGAAGGTGTGCCAGTGCTACCACGTCCGTCCAGGCCTTTCCACCCCCCCCCCCCCCCATGGCAGTACGTACGTACGGCAAATCGTCGGCATACTACCACAAAATTATCTCTGACAACTGTTTCACGCTGCACAATTCGATGATCTTCTGCTGTGAAGTAGTTATCCGACTGCTGCAGTCTTTTTGTTGAGGCTTTCCGTTTGTTCTCTATTGCCTTTATCAATGGGACAACGCGAAATGTTTTGCCGTTGCTAGCCATTGTTTATGTATTGATTTTGAGATTCACTGGATATTGCTGGGTCAAGTCAGGTCGTAAGCCATGTGCGCTTGAGCTCCAAATTAACCCAGCAGTCTCGGCGAAAAGTTATGTGTGTGTACTGTGTCTGTGTGTCGTCTGCTCCACGCACACCGTGTTGCTCGGTCGCGCACAGAATTGCAACATCTGTGTCGGTTACTGTGACCAACTCTTTTGGGTTGGAAGCAGTGGCCGACTGGTTTTGTGTGAGGCCTAGCAGCTAGGCGATGTTGCCGTGAGTGTGTGGGGGTTCGAATCCCGTTTGGGTTATAGTGTAATTTATATTTCTTTAACCTGAGTGGACAGTATTGCTAGTGGATATTTACTTGTCCCCGAGTCTGTCTGATAGCTCAGTAAAAAGCTGAGCTTCATGCTTTTCCGATTACTATATGTCTGTGTGTACTGTGTCTGTGTGTCGTCTGCTCCACGCACACCGTGTTGCTCGGTCGCGCACAGAATTGCAACATTTGTGTCGGTTACTGGTGACCAACTCTTTTGGGTTGGAAGCAGTGACCGACTTGTTTTGTGTGAGGCCTAGCAGCTAGGCGATGTTGCCGTGAGTGTGTGGGGGTTCGAATCCCGTTTGGGTTTTAGTGTAATTTATATTATATTAGTATTGGCATGGACGTAAGTCTTTTTTCATGTCTATGGTACATGTATAAGTGAACCATGACGAAGCCTATTTGGATGAGTCAAACTTTAATTCTTATCAATGTTTTAACATCAGGATGATCAGGCAAGCTTTATTCTAGACCTGTAAGTAATTCCTTTTTTCGCCTCTTTGTGGCCGAACAATAAAAAGGCCATTTTGAAAATGTAAACATGACGTGGCTTCCCTTGCTGCTCCCTGGGCAAAATGTTTGATTTACAGCAATATATACACATATACTGATTCTGTATATTTGTCAAAAACGTTAAGTATGCAAGTACGTAATATAAGTACAGTGAACACTTAGTGTGCAAAAATCTCCATTACGTATACTCTTGTCCTGCATAGATGTATGCTACGTATATCAAGGTATTGAAATATTCCATGTACAACGATCGATATATATATATATATATATATATATATATATATATATATATATATATATATATATATAATATATATTCCACGTTCCATATACCATTAATTTTATGTTCCAATATAAGTCAATACACGGAAATTTATACAAGGTCATATATCATTTTTCCCTGTGTTTATTTTACTTCAATCACGCCTATATCGTGTTTTGTCTGTAATTTTCATTATTAAAAACCAGGTTGTGAATTTAAAAATGTATACAATCGCCAGACGTGGACTTAGTCGAGCATGTCTGAGTCAACGGTGCTCTTTGAACTCACGTTTCATAACCAGTAAGCGGTTTCTTCCTCAATCGATGATAGCATGTTTTTGCGTGACTGCTTATAGATAGAAGTAGATATATATCTCTCTCTTATTTTCATATTGTATCCATGTTGTTGATCTCTTGTCCTTCTTGCAGGGATGCTAGAATACTTGTGCTTCGATCGTTTTGTGTTTGTATATATGTTTGTTTGTTTGTTTGTTGCCTTGTTTACCTGTTCCTAAAAATGTTTATGATGGTATTTATCAATTTATCGTTTAAGTCTGAAATTTGTTTTTGTATGAGATCATCGGATTTCTTGAGATAAATTTCCGATGCTTTGTCCTTTTCTTTGTGTTTCCATTTTTACAGTGCTTGTATTATAGCTTGAGTTTTTATATATGGGCTATATTTGCTGTGAACACTATTGTGTTTTTTGTTCTGTCGTTTTCTTTTCTTGTTGCCGTCTACGTGTAGCACATTTTGTTTCCGATACGATTTTAGTTTTTTGTTGCCACGTTCAATTAATCAATCTTGTATTTGACTTTAGAGTCAATGTAATTTTCATTGTTGCAAATTCTGATGTACGTGTACCTAAGTGTTTCGTCTCTCAAACGGCATTTAACGGTAGATTTCGGGTGGCATGATGTTCCATATCACACAATTGGAACTAATTGGGATAATTAGATGGTGAAATAGTTTCTGCTTAATCTGCAATTTTAAGCTAATCTGCTTTTCCTTTTATGTTATACCCTTGTCTTTAAGAGCACTGTGTAATATTGCGGCATTCGGCTATAAGGCACAGAACAATTTTTAATTTTGAAAAAATTATTTCCAACCGTGTTGTGTAAGAAGAGAAATGTGTCAGAGGTTTTCGTGTTGTTTCAGATGTCAAGTATTTTTTCGCTGTTACACCTTTGACTTTTGCACACTACTAGATATAGGTATGTTATTCCATGTGTCGAGCTTTTTAAACGAGAATTTGAAAGTAGGGTGCATTCGGATAATTCCTGATATGAATTCGTTCAATTAATGTCTTTTTACCCAATAATGATCACGAAAATATCGTCTCGGAATCTGAGCCAGAGTAATATTTTAAATGTCTGTTCACAATTTATTTCGTTTCCGCTTCATGGAATAGTTCGACCTCCTTCCTAACGCATACAAGGGATACTATTTTATCACATCGCAACTAAACTGAAGGAAAGTAACTTTTAAGACGATTGGAACTAATCTTGCGATATTACAAAATACCAATAAAAACAAGTGTGTAACTGAAAAAGAAAAGTAGATGAGGTTACATTTGAAGATTGAATCGACATAACTTTATCATCCAATTACCCCTCATTAGTTCCAATCGTGTTTATTTTTAAACAGGACCTTCCCCTATAGAAGCCGGATTATCAGAAATCTATGCAAATGTAAACGCTACTGATCGGACGTGCCGTATTTGGTCACGGAATCCTATGATTTTGCTAATATGTTTCAGACGTTCACTGTCATCCAGTCTTGCATATGATGTCTGTGAATATATATCGACTTAACTTGAGGCGAAAATAAACTGAAAAAAAATGTTCCGGTTTTTTCAGAGAACGCATATGTTTCAAAATATGTTCCCTATACGACCATTTGAACCCTCTTTGCATATGTCATGAAAGTGCCCATCATGATTATTCAAATTTACCATACGGTCAAGGGGATGCTATGAGAATTTAAAAACCTCCCGCCCAGTGTATGTAAATGGCTGCGTCATCAGTAATCCCTCTATTGTGCGCCCACTGTTCCGTAAGTTCCCGTTTAAAGTGAACAGCGTTTAGGCCTGTATATTAGCTCACCAAAGCATACCGAAAACTCGCAGATATGCCAATTAAGAATAGCTAAAATGCGGAAAATATAAAACCGCCAAACGAGGTCACGCTCAAATGTCAAGGGGCAGAAGGGTCTTTTGGTCTCAGGATGTTTCTCATGCCATTGTGGGCTGTGTACGTACGGCGGAAACAAGCGTTTCACATCTAATTAAGGCTAGTCTTGTTGTCATCGTAGAGTCATCGTAAAAGTTCTCCTTCCTCTTGTACGCAACTTAAAACAAGTTTGTTAAAATATAGCGTGTTTATTGCATAGCAAATACCAGATATCCTTACCTATTGTCATGTTAAAAGTCGGCTAGTAATCAAGATTTGGCCAAGGTTTTCCCTCAAAAAAAATCAACAACGTTGATTAAAGAAAAAAAATTGATGATGGCAATTCACAATATGTCAATAACAAAAGGTAAATAATAATAATAATAATAATAATAATAATAATAATAATAATAATAATAATAATAATAATAATAATAATAATGAGAAGAAGAAGAAAAGTAATCAAACGTCATGCCAGGAAATGCCAAGACGATTTGACCGGTTGACCTCGCTGTTAATTTTATGCAGGAAATTACAATAACAATGCTTGGTCGAATGACGTAGTGCCTTGAGGGCGGGATCGCCAGTGGTACAGGGGAGGAGTACCTTCCCGATGATGATAAGTGGTGCGGATTACCGTCGCCTAGGTGACTGGCGTATACGCGTGCCAAAAGACACCTATGGTTGATTTCCGGTTGACCAGTCTGATGGCAGGGTTGCAAATACCTGGACTGAACTATTTTGTATTTTGTAGGTGTCGTTGGCACTTTGACACTAAAAGTAAAGATGCACACATATTGAGTTTATTGTCTTGTTTATGAGCGGCCAGTATTTCAAACGGCATAAATTGTGTGCATTTGCCCTAGAATAAATGATTTCGAATAAAATATCGCGAATGTAACCACATTCCTTAAGCTCGACGTACACTTAATTGCCCCAAAGAACCATGGAATCGCCCGACTTCGATTGAAAAGATGAGCCTACAGAAATTTTTAAAGCTCAACAAAATTTGATTCACGAATCCCGTTCGTTGTCCCAGTTAGTTTTTCTAAAAACTTGGACTATGTTCTCGTATGTTTTTTTTTTCTCGGCCAGACCAAATTTAATACCTACCCTGACAAAAGTGTCGTAATGTTTGTGTACCCAACAGGCGCACTGCAGAGTAAATCAACGTTCTATCGCCCAATGGCCATGAAATCATTCAGGATCACCATTTTGCCTTGACTTTTGACAATGAACGGACATAGACGAATAGAACTTTGCTTTTAATCACTCCTCTATTTACCCATATGATCGACTTCACTATTACGTACATTTGGTCAAAGGTCCGCCAGAAAAAAATGAGTGGGTTCAATGATACTGTGGCCGGAATTTTTTTCAGAACGAGAAATTTTCGCAAACTTCGCGAGGGCAAAAGAAAGCGAAAATTAATCCTTGCGATATATATATAAAAAAACATTGCGTGATTTACATCATGAAATGTAACACACTCAGTGCCATGATCACTGAACTTTTATAGTAAGCCTGTCACCTTGAAGGTAATACTGTAGATAACACGAGGGCTTCAAACGCACAATGGTACAAACAACACCACAAGTGTGGCCGTCCCCGTCTCGGGGCTGTTCTCGGAGCGGGACCGTTTTCTCTGGTTTTCCGTCAATGTTTTCCACCATGGACAAATGGTAACAACACTGAACAAAAACCTGAATTATCTGCTTGTCAACCCAGTTTGTGTCAGTGCCGCCGGTCACGCGCACCACCCAAAAGTTTGACCGTCACTTAATATCGAACAGTATTCAAAGAAACGGTCCTACTAATTACTGCCGTCCCTGCCCGTCATTCTTCTAGCACTGTCCGTCACGACTATACAGTAATAGGTCAATATCTTAATATTCCACAACATTTACTTGTGATATCAACTTATAAAATCATAGTCCAGGGCCCCCAAACCGCCGATCGATTTACGACCCGATAGTTATCCTGATAGTTATGCCGCTGACGCTGATATTCACCGGTGCTTGCCTGTGTGTGCGTACATGGACGGTCTGCATAGCCCTTGCATGTGATCTCGATTTTGATCAAACTTACAATTAAGGAGTATATATCAAAACTGATAAATGATTTATGTTTTCACATGGATTCACAAAAAGTTTCGCCCCGGTGTTCATTTTGGCCCTGGAATTCCATCTACCCACCCTTTGCAGAGTAGTAAGCTTATGGGGCAAGTAAACATGGATGCGCCGGTGCGATTCAACGATCAACCTGTATATCTGATCGAAGTCAACAATTTTACGGCTCGGACTATGATTTTACAAGTTTATATAAAAAGTATAAGGCGCGGGGTATTATACATTGACTGATTACTGTAGCTATGATAGACTACATTCAGGACGGGCAGCGACGGGCAGTAATTAGTAGGCAAAACAGGTGGTTTTCACCGTGGGCAGAACTCGGTGCAATGATACTGAACATTAATAGTAAGCCTGTCACCTTGAAGGTAATACTGTAGGTGAAACAAGGACTTCAAACGCACGATGGTACAAACAACACCACAAGTGAAACGTACACATAGAAATACACGCGTTCCTACGTTGTGCCCACCCGGGCCACGCGATTAAAATATGACTGATACTGCTGGATAGTGTTAATTGGGTCGGTAAACAGTCAATTAATAGTGACTACCTGGGTGATTGGCAGGTCGTGTCCAACAACGCATATGCAAAGCAGGCCAAAAGACAAAAGCCCCCAAAGATATTGACAGCTGGCCAAGGGTCACCATGAATACGTAATGACGCTTCACTACGCAGAAACTGCGCAGTCAAGCCCTTCTTAACCGGTCAAATCCTCTTGGCATTTGCCCTCATGGTCTTATAAATTGTTTCTTTTACATTTAATAAATTGTTTCCTTTTGTGCTCATACAGTGAGTTATTCTTTTTTATGAAATTAGGTGACCACAACTGAATGTATTGGAAATTGAGAATTCATTGTACATCTTATTATCTCCATGTTACCTCAAACATCCCGCAGAGTGATTTCTTCTTCCGGTCGGGGCAATAAATTGTTTGCAAAAAAGTTGTATAAGTTGTGTACAAACAGTTAAGACCTAATCTATTAATTGATGAAAAGTATCTTGCAGAATTGGCGAAGATTTTAATTTCCTTGCCCGCTTTCATTTGCCTTTTTGATCTCTGATGTGATATACTTCAATACTTTGTTCAACTTGACAATGTCTTCAGGCTGATGCTTGCTATCACCATCGGTTCTTTCGGACACATTTGCTTCGGTATGATACTCCTTCTCATCAATGGAGGTTGCCCCCTCACAATTGTACGTGTTGTCGGTCCGATCCTCGTAGGCTGACTCGTCGCGACTTGGCTGTCTCTTCTCTAGAGACTTCGATACAACTGTGGTATCCACTGACTTGTCTTTGTTATCCGTCTGTCCCTGTTCAGTTCTTTTCCTGGTGTTGTCGTTCAAGAATCCGAAGTTATTATCCAGCAGCAAAAAACATCCTGGTTGCTGGTCCTAAAGATGGGAGCGAATCAAATAAAACATAATTACATTAAAAACGAAAATTAAAGAAAACCTATACATTTGATTTGACCATACAAAAATAAAAGACTTTGACGTGGGCATCAAACGATGAAGGACGGCTGAAGCATTCAGTTCCAACGGGTTATTAATAATACATGCTTAAATTAATGTGTAATGTAAAAAGAGGAAAAGCACGCTATCAAATTCTTTTAGAAGTCAAGTCCAGGTCAGGGAACAACGAAAACGTGAACTTGGCCTGAAATGTAAACAATCGTTGCGGTCAAAAACGCCCCCTCCCCTTTTGCACTCTCGTAAGATATACTTCCTTTCCAAATATCAGCTACAACCTGGAACGTTGCAACAGTGACGTAGCCAATGCATCTTCAATAAATAGCTTTCAGGTGCACAGTATTGCTGCGTTTATAAGAATGTACTTTTACACCAACAACTTTTTGTATGGATACCTATCGTGCCTAGACATAGAAATGGTACTTCTATTATTTGAAAAAAAAACTGGATTTTAAGTTTCACATTTAGAATGAATGATTGTTTCATCTATGTCAGTGGCTATTCTACTTCGAAGCCTTATTTCGCGTCACTGAATAAAGTCCCAACTGTTTATTGTAGGAAAAACGCTAATCTCGGCCGAAATATTGCCGATTTCGCAGTGTTCTTCTACTTCTTTCAAGTACTGTATGAATGGTTATATGGAAAATTTGACCGTCTTTTGTAAGTCTGTCACCGAAGAAGAACAAAATCATCCAAAATCGTGACATGCTGTCGTCTGCCACTGAAATTGTGTCCTCCTTACTTTGTAGTTCCCGTCCTTGTGCTACTGATCGCGCCATTGCACGTAGAGCAAAAAGGCAGTTTATTATCCAATCGGAACTCAGGTAATATAAACAGATTTCGTGAACGCGCATTTATACACACATTGCGGGCCGATTTCTGAGAGTGTTGGATCGATTTTTCCCACATCGTCGATCCCACACCCCCCCAGTTGCCAGTTATTTTGAGCTATCGATTGCAATTAGATATTATTTCCTAATATTTGTTTTCGTTCAGCTCGGAAAATACTTGTGAAATAATTACCGTGTCACCACGAGTCAAAAACGAGTGGTGACATGGTCATTACGTCACAAGAATTTTATATTATGGAAATAACGGGCGACGCGCGACGGCGAGAGGAAAGCCAAAAAATTAACGGGCGAGGCTTGCCGAGCCCGTCAATTTGGCTTTCCTCGAGCCCGCGCCCACAAATAAACGTTAATGGTCAGAGCGGAGTCTGTTATTTCCATTATATTATCAGCGAACCCGAGAAAACCGTAAAAAATTTGCGAAAATTTCCGGAGCGAACGACAACTGGGCCCCAGAAACTGAGCAATACGCGACGCACTGTCACGCGGTGCTGTAAAAATTGGCAAATCCGGAGATGTTTCAGAAAAAAGTATCTCAACTTGACCCACAAGTGCTCCATTTTATTTTGTGATGATTATGATTTACGTTTGAGCTGTAAAGTTACGATACTTTGAGTTGTTAATCTTATTATTCATATTCACGGGCATGTAAACAAACCATTACTGTGTATTTGTGGCAGTCATGTGGTTCAGCTCGACCAATCAAAATACGACGGGCAGGGCATGGTAATATAATAGGGGATAATATACTTATCACATGCACAACGCCAAGAATCCGTTATGTCTTGCAAAGTAACAGAAGCTTACGGTGACGATTCCCAGTTTAAACTTTTGAACCACATTAGCAATAATATCAATACGCCGATGGGCAAGTTGCCAATCATTTCCAGTCTTCCGTCTCTTCCGTCTTCGTGTATGGAGCAAATTAAATGCCTGACGACCTCTCGGTCTACACATACCTTCCGCAAAGTTACACACTATTTTAAAGATAGCATAGGCCCTGAATTTACCTCAGACAAAGATACGTTATTTTTCGGGAACAAAATCGACAGCATCTCGACGGACACTGTGTAACGTCGCGCCTGACCCTGATTACATACGGAAACCCACGGTAACAGCACAAGCTTCAAGTTTGTTGTTTCCGCAAACAATGCACGTAATTCTTTAGGAATATACAGGCGGTACACTATTGTGCTTTCATTGCTCGGATAATTATTGTCGTAGTCTATGAAAATATCGATTTCATTACACGACTTTTGGAGACCCTGACACCGCACTGCGCCCCCTTGTTGCAGTTGAAGCCGTATGTCTACCGCATGAAACCACACAGTGCGACGATATTTCATGTGTCGGCGGGGTCTGTATGTATACCAAACCCCATATTTGCGACAAAACTAAAACACAAGGACTCAAAACTTGCCTATCGGATGTATTTTGTCAGACTCTAAATCATGACTAATATTTACGATATTTTAACATTAGACACAGTTTGATCGCGGGAGAAATACTGGCCGCCATGTTTCGTGTTTGCATTGACGAGCACACCGAATATTAACTCAAAAAAGGTCCGACGCAGCCAAATTGATGACATAGACGCGGGTTGTCGTGACGTAGAACGACCAGGGAATAAATCCCGTATTTTTTGTTCGGAGACGAAAAACTGGCATTGCGCATGTGATAAAGATACATAGACACGGGACGCAGTCAATTGTACGATCATGGAGGTCTTGCCTATACCTCCTTGGTATCGCATAAGCTTATACGTTTTATGAGCACGCGAGCTTAAAACATCATGCACTATATGCATGACATAAAATGTTAGAAAATAC
The DNA here is from genome assembly GCF_041260155.1 of Ptychodera flava. NCBI lineage: Eukaryota > Metazoa > Hemichordata > Enteropneusta > Ptychoderidae > Ptychodera > Ptychodera flava. Next base: position 33,958,585 of record NC_091930.1, read on the forward strand.
CAAATGACCTAAACTTGAAACTTTACTATTTGTGGTTATTTTAGCATCACAAAGAGGTTATGAACATTCCTTTATCCTCGACCTAGACTGTTGATGAGAGAATGCACTAGCAAGTTCAAACTACCTGAAAAGAGTGATAAAAGTGCAACAAGTGAAAATTGATACCATACATAATTAACCGACCAGCGGCAGGTAAAAACACTTATTATGAGAAAGGGATATCCTCTGCTTTTAATAAGCGTTTTTATCTTCCGCTGTTATGGCATTATGGCAGCCAGTGTAAAACAGCCGCCACAGTAAAGCCCAATTTACTGTGGATTTCTATCACGTAATTAGTTGAAACGATTCTTTATAACTACGGCTCGGATCATTTGTGCCCTGAACTTTACAGAAGTTGGTGCCTAATGCAGTGTTAACGGTTTTTAACGCTTGAAGTCTAAGTTTGCTATCATTGCAAATATGTCTCATATGGAACGGAAGCCTTTATCGAAATATTAAGGATCAAATTTGGGTCCGATTATCAAAACTGAAAGACAGTTATTGCATTGAAGGTAAAGGCGTCACCATTACTTACATCACTGTTGTCGATTAAAATATTTTCTACATCGATTCTTCCATGAACGTAATTACTCTGGTGAAGCAATCCCAGAGCTTCACGTAGGTCTTCTTTCAAGAGTTGTTCATCATCTTTATAAAATCTTGACCAATCATTGAGCTCCGCGAGTCGCTTCAGAGCCATATCACCCTTTTTGCTTACGTCCAATGCAGGTGCCCAACACAATCTGTGTGTTCTCATCATTTCAGTTTGCACGTCCTTGAATATCCTTTGTAATTCTGGAACACCGAATCATAGAGTAACGATTTCTAAAGAGAATGCTCCTATGATTAAAGCGTGTGAAACGTAATAATTATAATTTACCTGAGTTAAATAGTGATCGAATTGTTAATGTAATGGGCGATATAGTCGATTTTTTTAAACTTTGTGAACTTCAAGGCGTTGTGTCCTTTTTTGACTTTTTTACAACATACCATAACCTATACCTTTTCATTGCGAGGATGTGTACTGTATTAGTAAAGAATATCGTCAACTGTACTTTACCCCTAACCTCGAGAAGTGCAAAAAAGTTATCAGGCTTATGGACGTTCCTAAAAAATGTTTGCAATTTACAATGTACCAACACAATTGGAACTTTTGATGAGTCGCTCCAATTAAATATCATAATGAAAGTACATTCCCGACTGACCAACCCTATTTCCCGAAGGCATTTAAGCACTTTTATGCGGAACCATGCGTATACCTAGCGTCAAGAGTATGGCAAACTATATCGTTATGTGCTAAACAGCCGTAGAAAGTATATTAATTTACAATTTTGGAACAACGTTCCATGATGCGATATAAAGGAAAAAGATACATTGCTCCATTAAGACATGGGATACAGAGACATGGGATATATTATACGACTTTAAAATCTGTAACCCTGTGTTGCACACGGCCCCATCAAATGTAACATTTCTAATGCAGTTAGGCTGCGTTGACAAATAATGATTAGGGGGGGGGGGCTGGATGAATCTCGATTGAAATCTTTTTTTTCAGATCCCCCCTCAGTACCCTAAAAGAATTTCAAATGCCCCCCCCCTGTATATGGTCAAAATTTTTCAAGCCCCCCCCCCCAACTGTCACAGGCCCGCATATTTGTAAAGGATGTAAGCGCAGAAAAAATAAACATGTATTGCGCCGTTCTGCTCACAGGTGTTCAACACTGCCTGCATTAGCATTTTGTATAGTCATATTCCAAAGGCAAGTTCTTTAAATGCACCAGTGAATTATTTAGATTTATTGGTCTAAAAGCCAACTTGAGTTAATCCAACTCTGGCCAGGTCAATTGCTCCTGCTGCAGAGCACACAAAATGACAATGAATATCATGAGAGAGTAGGCAAATTGTGAATTCTGGCTAATTGCCATATTGCACAGTGACCTACCAAAAATGTGTTTCAAAACTACAAGACATATATGAATTAGATGCTACTAAAAATTGGCAATAATGGAAGGTTAAAATATTCCATCAAATAAATGTTTTATTCTCTGAATTTTTGGGTGCAATAATTGCAAATTTGGCTAAAAAATAAATCATTCCATTTGGTCATATATTTTTTCTTTTGGTCTTTACTGTTGAAAGTTTTAATTCTGTGTCATTTTATAAAAAGAATGTGAAAATTTAGAAAATCAAGCATGATGACCCCATCTTTTCTCTTTAATATTTGATTATTCTCATATTCCAAAATTCAAAAATTTCTATGTGTTCTTCCATGTGTTGCTCTCTGGCCTGATCTTGTGTACAAGTATGTTTCACTGTCATGAGCATCATTCCACGCAAACTCTTCTTCAACTACCATGCAAAAACAACTTTCCTATAGCCGTATAACTTTCTATAGGGGGAGGTTAATGAGCAATGACGTCATTTTTTTGAAGAGCGCCGCCATGGGCTTATGCGGACAAGTTTTGCTTGTCTTGGAATCACGCTCGATTCTAAATCAACAACTGGCTGAAAACATTCTGCACATGCGCAAATCGCAAGACAGAAAGACAATCTTGTAAACAGTGAAAACCCGATGGAATTTTGTCATTTCTTTCGTAAGTTACATGTTTTTGAAAATCGCTCTCAAAAATTTGTGATTTTCCGAAGTTTTCTGGGCATTTTTTCTGTCCTTTTTAGAGGACCTGGAGAAGATGAATAAGAGTTTTCATGTGGAAACCGCTAATTTTCCCAGTGACCTGAATACATCACCTAAGATTTCCACCCACAACCAAGTAGGGAACGCGACTGTAAATGTATGGAACGGTTTTTTTATGCATAGCCTATTTTCCGTCTTTGACAAATAGGATTGGCTTGTTTGACCTAGAAAATGGAGGAGGTGAGCGGTGATAAACCCTCTGAGGAGAAGCATATCTCCATCCTGACACGTCTATGCCGTGTATGTGGCACAAGAGACCTAAAAAAGCCTGCAAATGTCAACTTGTATGCCAACGGACTCATCAAGGTGTGCCAGCGCTACCACAATGTTGATCACGTCCGTCCAGGCCTTTCCACCCCCACCCCCCCATGGCAGTACGTACGTACGGCAAATCGTCGGCATACTACCACAAAATTATCTCTGACAACTGTTTCACGCTGCACAATTCGATGATCCTCTGCTGTGAAGTAGTTATCCGACTGCTGCAGTCTTTTTGTCGAGGCTTTCCCTTTGTTCTCTATTGCCTTTATCAATGGGAAAACGCGAAATGTTTTGCCGTTGCTAGCCATTGTTTATGTATTGATTTTGAGATTCACTGGATATTGCGGGGTCAAGTCAGGTCGTAAGCCATGTGCGCATGAGCTCCAAATTAACCCAGCAGTCTCGGCGAAAAGTTATACGGCAATAGGGCTCTATGAGGAAAGTTGTTTGTGCCATGGACATCAGAGTCAGAGCTATCTCTATCACTGTTCAGGTATGCAGTGACAGTGACACTGCAGTAGCAGAGCATTAATGATATTGACACTACCCATAGTGACAATTGACAATTTTGGCAATATTTTTGTTCAGATTTACAACTGTGTTCTTGTTGTACTCCCTACAGCATGTTGAATTGTCTAGTATTCAGCTTGCTATCATAGCCTATGTATGTGTACCATGCATTTGTATCACTGACAACTGACTGTCAGTCTTCAGTCTGGACTCCAATTAAACTATCACCAAATACATATTTATATTTATATATACAGGCTTTGTCGACAAACTAAATATTGTGTGATTGAGCATGCTTTAGGGAGATTGCAAGAAACTGTAGTTGTTATATTGCATAGAAATATTGCTGAAATCATTAACAGTTGCAGCTTCTGCCCTGTTACGAGACTCAAGTTTGTTTTTTATGACAAATCACACGTTTAGATTTTTTCGAGATAAAAGTCATGAAATGTGACAAATTGGCTCTAGATTTTGTTAAATTATTACTAACATTACAACATTTTGATGACTTAAAAATGGTATTCATTTTTCATTGAATTACCTACGAAAACTTGGAATTGGAAAATGTAAAACACAAAAGGGAACCAAAAATTTTGAAGTCCCCTCTTACAGGTAGAGCAAAATTTTCAAGTCCCCCCCCCTCTACTACCACCAAAATTTTCGAATCCCCCCCTGAATTCCTCCAGCCCCAACCCCTAACCATTTTTTTGAACGCAGCCTTATGGCTTGCGCAACTGGTCATGGGGAAAGTTGTTTTTTTATGTCGAGGTATCAACGTGCTTGTTTTTAAATTCTTGCTTTGGTAAGACAATGAGCGGCAGCACATACCTCGATCTTGTCCCTCGGCCAAAGATTCAAAAGCGCCACTTGCGAATCCCCTCGCGTTCATGAAACTGAAGTCTCTAGAGGAGAAAGTGAACAGTAATGGGTTGACAAGAGCTGGCAAAGGTAGAACGACTAGTGCAATCCAAGGATACATTTCGACTGACATCTGAACTCCACTTAAACCAACGATGGTGACCAAAATTATCGGCAGCAAACACAGCAAGTAGATGGTGATAATGACAATTACGCGAATGATGGTGGCGTATGCTCCTCGAGATTTCCGCGATTGAGGACAAACATGTCTTGTTTTCTTAGTAAACACAATTATGTTTACGTAGCAGATGACAATGACAGTCAGAGTCAGCGAGTTCAGAATAGTATACATAAATAGAGAGTACTGCCAGCCAGGTTGGTGATGGTGCCCAAGGTAGAGCGGTATGCAAACCCTGCTTTGTCCGTAGAATGTGTATCCGTAATATGGAATGCTGTAGATTGGAAGCGTTGCGGCTATAAGAACAGCAACAAGAGCAACGAAGACAATCACGCCTGCCTTGCGATGACTCACACGTATTTTCTTGAAAGGGTTTACGATTACAATGCAGCGTATTACACTCATTATCGTTATTACCAAATTTGACATGACACTGGCAACCGTGGTCATGATTCCAAGGAAGGAACACAGCCAATGCTGTCGCCAAATGTTGTCATTGACTATGTACCTGTTTGCATATTACAAATCGACGCTTGCGAGCGCCACCAAGTCGATACCGATGAGAAGGTTGAAAATACCTAAAACAAAAACGAGGAAAATATCGCTCGATACCAGGGCCTGTTTGTTGTCACCTGTCAGTCTCCAGGCTGTGATCCACAGATTCAATACAATCACAACTATCCCGATGATCCATACCAAACTGCGAATCCAGTTGTTAAAGAGCAAGTCGTCACAAGATGAAAAGGCGTCAGGGACAGGTAAACATTCACTAACCACACTGTTTTCGGAACTCGCTACACAGCAGAGGGCATGATGATCCGAATATCTAAGGGGAAGTAAAGTAGTAATTAAAACCTTACATTATACGATAACAATTTCTCTCATTTAGAAATGACATTGTCTCATTTATATTGTCACGCTACCTTAAGATATTGCTCTACGGAAGATAATAAATATTCATTACCTGTCAACATTGCCGGTCCTAAAATTTATCGATGTGGTATGGATTTTATTTGTGTGATATCAATCAAACCTCATATTGGCGCTATTCCATTTCGGTAAAAATTACCATTACAGAAATTTACATTGTAACTATTGCAATATATCAGTATTTGTGTCTTGCAATGCTACTTGTTTCCATGTCTGTGCGTAATTATTCCAATCAATATCAGCTATTTATTGAAATACCAGCTATTTATTTATTGAATATCACCTTTGCAATTTTGCACGCCAATTCGACTTTCCATGTATTATTTATTGATTTGATGACCATAACGTTTTAAGGATCATATGATCATAACATTTTTTATCATAACGATAAATAGCCCGCTTTTTCCTTTGAATAACGTAAACTATTGAGAGAAAAATCAACATTCGCACTGCAAATCTGCAAGGCAATGCGTCTTTGTAATTTGACTCTTTCTAAGAAGCGGTATCGTTCTGAGACAAGCTTAAGCCACTGATATTATTTGGCAGAAGATTAGAATGTACCATGATAATTTCACGAATAAAATGAAAAAGACTGAGAAAGTACAAAATTTTACAAGAAAGACCATTCTCACGTCCAAAATATAGCAATTATGAAGAGTAGTCTGTCTTCCGTGTGTTATATATTGCTATATGGAAAAAATCAAGTTTAATCTTTTATTGTGAAATGTTGTATTTACAATAGGAAAGGTCGTAGTGCCTTCGTACTACGTCTCCCGTATCAGTATAAAAATCCCTCTCGCCACCTGAGAGTGAAGATGTTGCCTGGAGAATGGCAATTCCATTGCGATGTCATTCGGGATGTTTCAAGGCAAATCAATCGAAATAGATAAATTCGACTTAGAATGTTAAAGAGAAAACAACAACTTACAGAGTCTTCATTCGGTGCATATTCGCAAACATATTTTTTTCAAAATACAGTAGCGGGTTGAGACGCAGATCTCTGCAGAATATAAAATAATGTAACGATAATAGAGGGATAATTTCACAACGCGAACCCATGAGATAGATAAAGCAGGTCACATAAAATAAGACGTGAACAATTATCTTTAAAAATAAAACCTGATAATTATTTCAGATGTAAACGTTTAAGATATGCGTGTTTGCTCTAGTTCAACACGTGCTAATGTGGTAACATTAATCCTTTAAACAGAAAATAGAATGATAAATGTTACTCACAAAAATATCAGGTTGTTCAATCCAACAAATGTATTTCCTGTCAGTTTGTCGATGCGGTTATTTAACAGAATCCTGCAAAAACGAGAACAGATTCATATTCGGAATTTGCAAATTAGTTATAGCCTGCGACGGCCTTGCTAAAAAAATTTACTTACTTTGTGCGTGTTAATGAATCAAGACGGCGGACGTAGAACGAACTTAATATTTAAAATGACAAAAATATATACCTTCTCAACTGTGAAGGGCGATAAGAAATAGGTTGCCACAGCAAGTCAGAGAAATTAACAACAAACGACTTTGGTCAAAAGTTAACATCATGATTGCGTTCTCTCTGCAAAGTGTCATTATAGCTATTCTCGCTAAACTTTTGCTGCATTTTCCATTAATGTTTGCTGTTTGCAAAAACAAAAACAAAAAACCCCAAAACAAAAAACAAATTCGTATACTCTCAAACATGTTGCATTTTTCAATGTTTAATCTTGTTATGAAATATGAAAACGCAAACTCCTGCTTACTCTTAAACTCTTAAGTGAAAACTAAACTTTCGATCTAACAAAAAGCCGATCAAGTGAAACTTAAGTCACGCCATACCCTTCAACATTAGCCCTTACAACTGTCTTACTGAGAGTACTCAAATTTTTAGGAGTTAGAATGTCTGTTAGATTGGCGAATTCTTTCTTAAAATGAGATGGTGTATTTGCAGTATTTAATGCAAGTTTCGATTACTGAATGACATGCCCTTCTCAGATCTGATTGCACTAATCGTGGCGATATAGTGTCTGAATGACTAAAACTTCATGAGTCAACAGATTTAGAAAAGCAGAATAAAGATGATGTTAACTTATGATTTATTGGTCCGTGTAAGATACAAATGACAGCTGGCAACATAACACAGGGTATGATATACTTCATTACAGATTCCATTATTAAGTGCTTTGGTTTCAAAAATCGAAAATATACTTTTTTCCCTAGACTTGAACTTTAAGTGCCAGTATTGTGTTATTTGCGTCTCTAGTAAAAAAAAATGCACGCTATCACCTAATTTTTATTCCCTAAGAACAGTTAAATGTTTTTGGTCGCACTAATATCAGGCGCGTACTACCTTGATGTCAATGTTCCCAATACTTACAATCGCAGCAGGTTTTTAAGCTCAGTAAATATATAGTCTGGTATGGTCTTCAAGCTGTTCCTTGAAAGGTCCCTTTACAAGAAAGAATAGATAAGACGGTTGGACCTGCAAATATCTGGCATGGCCAAGTCACAGTGATAGATCATTATGTTGTTTGCAATCTTAAATTCAACAAAATGGTTTTTTTTATACACGGAGGCAAGACAATGCCCTCAAATTGTGCGAAAGATCGTCATGTGATATTTGTTGTATCATCAGCAAGTTCACAGCATTGTTGGACCAATGGATCCTAACTTAGCAATGCAGATCGAACAAGAGGTGACCGTTCAATGTACTCACAGAAGACAAAGGAAGTCCATATTCTCAAACTGCGTGTCCAGTACCAGTGCCTCAGTCCTCCCTTTCATACTGCTCGCATTACTTGAGAAATTAAGTACACAAAAAATGTCATTAAACGTTATCACATCTGTCAAAAGAACTAAAATAAGGCAATTATACAGTTTCCAGGACACACATGACATTCAAAGTCTAACTTTATATGAGGAACTTACTTGAGGCTTCATTAATAGAACTGTTTAAAGATGAGGATCTCAATGAGCAGAGCGTTATAAATTATACCACAAATTAGTACTAGTAAAAAGTAATAATATGCGTTACTTACGTTTCATGCATCCTTCAATCCCCAGGTAGAAATGGACGGATTTATAGCTATAAAGTGATGGGTAATTTGCATAACCTTTCAAAAATCGGGTTTCCTTATGTTTTGTTTCAATGCTTTGAGATATATCACTGAAATTTGTGTGAGTGCAAGCTGTCCCTACGATCGTCCTTAGAGTGTCTCAGAATTTTTTTAAAACCTTTAACAATTTTTATGCCGGAAAAACTTCCAGAGCGCTGAATTTAACCCTAGTTGATGCCTCTAAAATTATGCTCAAAAAAAAACTAAGGAAGCTACAGAAAATCTGAGACAGACTTTTGAAGAACGTTGTGACAGCTTGCTTTCCAGCAAGTTTGAGTAAGATATTTTGAAGTATTGAGACAAAACATTGGGAAAACCGATTGTTTAAAAGGCTATGCAAATTACCTATCACGAGATAGTTATGCAAACAATGGTGACACTGTGGATACCAAAATCTTCTCCTATATCTAGGCTTTCAGAAAATGTATGATTTACGGGGTTTCTGGGCTTATTAATCACCATGGAATTGTTAGATTGAATATACAAATATTGCATCATTTGCTTATGTCAGCGTAACCCGTTGCTTTGTCAATAATTAACCAAGAGACGTCAAATACTTGGTTCTTGTCATTTGATTTCCAAATAAACCTCAACAACTCTGTAAACTGGTTTTTGCTGTTGCGGAATGATAGTATGTGGTTAGCGAAGCGCATCTTGGAGTTGTTATTTATGAGGCCGATGTGAACCTTTTCCTTGTTGACTCCTGTTGTTACCTTGGCCTTGTACATGACACTTTTGACTTGACAGCTACCTTCCAATGGACATGCAGACTTGTCCCGGCTATTGCAATCAACAAGGTCATCTTAACTCTGGCCTCCGGTGATTACGATCTTATTTGAATTCATTATTATAGCCAGGTTCTTAATACAGGTATAACCAACTTTGATTGTGTTTCCGGGGTTTATTTTGAAACTTACAGACAAGAACCAAGTCTTTGATGACTCTTGGTCAATTACTGACAGAGCACCGAGTTACTCTAACATAAGCAAGAGATGCAATCTTTGTATATCAGGAAAGCTGCACATTATTAATGCTGACAAATCTACGCTGTTAAAAAAACGATCTGAGTTGGTTTTAAAATGTGGCCACCAAAACAAATGTAATATATCAATTTTAAGAACCACGTAGAATCAGAATGGAAAGTGCCAACCATACAAATCAGAGTGTAGAGCTACAAACCCTCTCACTTCTGTCTGAGAATTGCAGGATGCATGAAACTAAAGTAACATATATTTTCACTTTGTAAGTGTGGTAATTTGTGTTATTATCTATAACGAGTCTCATAAAAGGAGTCTCATAAAATTAAACTGTATGCAGCTTAGATATGTTAATTGCCTTATTACGGCAATTAATTTCGTATGCAAATGAGCTAAAAATCAGATTACCTAGTTACTCAACTTTAACCTAGAGGTACAAATGCAAATTGTTAAATGTACAGCTGACATTTGGCAAAAATCAATACATTCAGTATTGATAACTGCCTTAATTATCAAAATTCACCTATATGCAAATGAGATAACAATCAAAATGTCATAGATTTTAAAGCTACAGTTAAGCTAGACCTAATATGATCAATGCCCAAGGTGGCTTGGTAAAATCAACGCCCCAAGTCTACAATAAATACACCAGAGTTACAGTAATACTTAAATCTCACAACATAATTTAACCTAGGTTATTATCAGTAAATAGCAGAGGTTTGGTCAAATTCTGTAACTCAGTACTGATATATTGCTACATTGCAGAAATTCATCAAGTATGTTGATTTCTTACATTTACAAAATATACCAGTGCAGTCACCCTTGACTATTACCCGGTGGCGCAGCGCTGGGATCAACCAACCAATCAATCACAAAGAGCCATGCTTTCCTTCTATCTTTCAGCTTTGAACCAATCCGGCTACCATGGCAGCCAAGGGTTTTTATCAAAGATGTATCCCAACCGGCACAGCTTCAAAGTTTCATTAAAGTCTACCCGAAGTGGTGGCTCAAAAAGTAGACCCCAAACTCAAAAAAATTAGATTTGTACTGTTGATAAGCCCTCTTTAAAAGATGCCAAACTAGGGGCCTCGGCAAAGACAGACGGCATTCCAGAAAGAAACACTATTTGGGGAAAAGCTACATTTATAGATATCATTTGCATCCTTGAATTGCTGGAGCTTGTAACTGTGCTTAGCTCGCGTACGGCTTGGTTCAAACGAGAGATAGTCGGAAGCTCAAATGTCAACCAGATTATTGATGATCTTCTACACCATAGTAAGCTGGCCCTTAAGTCTTCTGGACAGCAGTGATGCGCACTGTAACGCTTCCAACATAGATGTAACACTACTTTATAATTCTCTACCCGTTTGTAACAAATCGGGCAGCCCTTCGTTGCACCATCTCGATTTTATTAGTGAGAGTTTTCGTGTGAGGATTCCACACTGATGAACAGTATTCTAAATTTGACCGAACCGGGGAGAAATAAGGCAATGTCTTGATAGCAGAGATAGTAATCGTAAGTTTCTCCTGAAAAACCAAGAGTACTATTTGCCTTTTTAACTGTCTTGTCAATGTGTGTATTCCATGAAAGATTCGAGGCTAAGTCAACCTCTTAGTATTTTACAGACTTTTTAATTTTAAGATAATAAATGTTTAAATAATATTGAAATCTATTGGTGATCTTGGTCGCGTGGCCGCAATGATGCTACATTTTCCTTGGTGAAACGACACACCCCAGGTGTTTTCCTAGATCTCTAATTGTCGGAGGTCGTTTTGCAGTGCCTCACAATCTCGGCCTGATTTGACATATCTATACTCAACACAGTCGTCAGCAAAGAGACGCCCTTTAGACTGAACACATTGAGGAAGGTCATTGATAAACAGTAAAAACAGTATAGAACCAAGTACACTGCCCTGAGGACCACCACTCACAACAGGTACGGTATCAGATGTTGTTCCATCCACGATCACTTGTTTGGTTCTGTCAGTCAAAATGGAGCGTATCCATTTCAATGAGTTACCGCTAATGCCGTAAAATTCCAACTTACGAAGAAATCGTGCGTGAGAAACCCTATCAAAGGTCTTAATAAAGTGGAGGACAGGAAGGTCATGTTGTTAACCACTGTTAAGAGCTACTGATAATTCATGGAATAAGGTGAGAAGTTGTGTTTCACAACTACGCCTCGCCCTGAAGCCATGCTGGCAATCAGTAAGTATTTGATGTTGGTTAAAATGCCTCATGATATTGCTCAGAATGATATATTCTTGTATCTTACAACATAGGCTTGTTAGTGAGACTGGTCTATAATTACCAGTTGCGAATCGTGCATCATCTTTTGAAGATGACAGAGACATTTGCTGTCTTCCAGTGCTTTGGAACGCCCGGGATATCACACATTTTCTTGAATAAAAGTTTCAGGAACACTGCATGAAAACCCAATAATCAGATAAATTCACATTAATGAGTTGCCTGTATTATGGTATAATACACGTGAATTCACATGAATCAACATGAATACAGGCTTGCTGAGTACAAAAAGTGGATTCTTGACTGTATCCATCTGTATATGCACTCTTCAGTTTAAATACAGGCACTAATCAATGTTAATACAGTAAGTATTATAGGGTTTTTATGCAGTGGAATGGGGCGATTTCAGAAGATTTTTCTTTCAGGACTCGAGCTGGTATCAAATCCGGTCCACATAATTTGTTAGGATTCAATTGCTTTAAAAGTTTACTGACGCCTTCTGTGCTGATGGTAATTTCCGGCATTGCCGGATATAAATTCCCCGTTGGTATGGCGATGTTTGTTTTATCTTCCTGAGTGAAGACCGACTGCTATTGTTTATTAAGATAACCTAATAATCATTAAATCATGCTCATAATACTTACAGTTAGGTTGGATCTAATCATATATTTACAGAAAAAAGGTTTGTCACCATCAATACCTCGACTATTGATATATACCCTTATTACAGAAATTAGTTAACATTCAAATGAGTTACAGTCAAAGCATTGAATTTCGATGTATGGCCTAACCTACAGTAATGAATTAAATATGCAAATGACCTGTAAATCTGTAAGTTGTGCCCAACAAATTTTAGGTGAGAAAGATTTCATGACAGTTTGAGTGCTTATGCAGTAACATCAAATTTGATCTTGCAATTCCTGAGAAATAGCCAATTGCGCAAATTAATTGGTCATGCAGATTCCTGTTATTTATGCAGACAACACCTACAAATATATAACCGAATATAAATCTTAGCAGGATTATTCTATCTACAAATTGGTATGAGATTCTAACCAATATAATTTAAGTTATGACTGACATGTGTAAATTCCAACAGAATGGTCATCTAGCGGCCATATTGGATTGAGTGAAACATAAATGGACATGCATATATATGCTATGGGACATTTATCAAGTATTAAATTTGAGAGCAATATGACCAGTCACGTCCGAGAAAAAGCTCTGTACGTAAGAATAGCCTAGGCATCTATAAGCCCTCGTTCCAGATAGCGTCCGGCGGTTACTAATTATATCCTCTCCTGAATTATTATATATATTTATTAGCATGACATTCCGGTAAATGCATGCTGATAAATATAAAAAAATAATAAAATTGTTTCAATCCAGTGAGTGACAAAAAATATTTTGTTAAGAAACATGAAATGTCAGTCTGCGAATAAACATGAGACGTGGTTAAGAATTGCACCAGTTGCTGTAGATATGGATCGTTATAGATTGGTAGTTAGGACAATTAAAAGGTATCAGAGTAATTTATCGTGACGCAATAGATGCAGTAATAACGATAGATTAAATCTAAATTCAAAGATATCATTTCAATACTCACAGACTCCTTGCTGATTTATTTATTTCATAAAGATTTCGTGGATTTGAGTTGCTGCAATCAACGTCGTAGTCGTAGCACGTACACCCGGAAGGACAGTGGACATCTTGAACAAGATAAGAACACATAATATTATGTATTCAGATACATTGCTAGATGAGGCGAAGCAGCGCTCATATAACAATTTCCTCGAGATTCCGTTTCCATATACAACTGCAATTTCTTAAAGAAGAGAAACGCGACTCCATTATATAAAGCTAGATAGCCCACCTATTGAAGAATATGTTATCTTCGTAGTCATGTTCACACATTCTTTTGCTGACCATGAATGTTGCATAGTAACTATACGGTACACAACCTTGCTAAAAAATATAAAAGTTTTTAACTACTCAGGATTCAACTCGCTGAACATTCTTTAACATACCACAGTACATTTCATCGTCGGTGCCCGGACAGTTTGCAACATTATCGCAAATATACTCTGCGCTGACACATGTAGTACTATTTCGACACTGGAAACTTCCACCTGGACATCTGAAGTCTCCTGTACAAGGAATTAAGGGATCGTTAAGTTATTATGGCCGGAGGGTGGGCCGGCAAATTCCTCCCGTGCATCAGTCAAAATAAGTGAACCCTCCCCTACCAATTGCACCAACATTTTGATGAATACACTTTTAAGATCACAAAAAATTCATAACACCCCGCTCCCACATTGCTTGAGTAAAGCTGCACATTTTAACACCTCTGGAGGGGAGGGCCAATAGTATACAAAAAAGATTCCCAGGCTTTATCAAATGACCCCCCCCCAAAAAAAAAAGATGCATTCAATTCTCCTCTTCTCTTCTGACTTGCTATATTTCTGAAATCCCACTCCAAGTGATTGGACAAAATTTATAGTTGGGTTGTAATTCGTTTTTGTTTGTAAGCATTTTTGAAGCGCCATGAAATTTCACACAAGCCTGTCTGAGAAGGTCACCATTTTTGCGCAACGTTTAGAGAATAAAATGAGGCAGATATGGTGCTTCATCCTTAAATATCAGATCATAATACATGGGAGTTTATTGGGCACACCATTAACATTTCCAATAAAAAAAGCTATATCTGTTCATGTAAATATGCTTGACAATCCATGGTAATGTACTTCGCTTGCTGCGGTAGTTAAAAAATACAAGTACGAAAATTTGAAATTTCGATTTAATTGATAATTTTAATTCACTAGTCTATAAGAAAACTATATAAGACTTTTTCAATACAAAACTAGCAATATATATATATTTATTGATGTCTGATAATTGACAGATATGTTCTCGATCGGAATAGGGTGGTTACAACTCGTATGTGTATAAGAAATTTGATTCCGGAACTTCACTGAAAATGTTTATTAATTATTAATTGGAGTGTATGGAAATACTGTGAATATTTTTTTTTACAATACTAAAACAATATTTTAAATCTGTGCATTTTAGGTGTTTGACAATTTATACAAATGTACTTGATTTAAAGTGTCTATGAAATGCCCAAAACAACAACTTTTAAAATCAATCTCTATTCCCGTTGAGTCTTAAGATCATCGTCGTAAACCGTGCGCTTCTTTACGGCAACAGGTTGAGGCTACCGGTAAGATATTTTCCTTGGTGTGTGGAGCGAAAACATGCTCTGGCCCGCGAGAATGATTAAGATTCACTGTTGCTCACATTCATGGCGATGACCGCGTATACCACAGTCCCTCCACCAATTTGTACTTTAGTATGATGCTGGTTGCTAATACTTTGTTGGGTATCCTGAGCGTCGCGTCCACCAGACTTTTTTGACTATAGCTTTATTTGTAAATCGGATATCAGGATTTCATACGCCATGTTAGATTAATATATCATGAATATCAATTAGGCCAATTTGACGTCATTTGTACCTGGTCAACAGTATGGATATACCTCAGCTGACTTTAGAGACTCAACCGGCCCAGACTATACCACTGTAAAGTTAAGTATTCAAGGATAGAACACTAATTGCCTTTTTGAAACACTTTTTGAACGCGTCCAGACGTTCAGAAATTTAACACTACGTGTTCAACCAACGTTCAATTTTTGAACACACGTGTTCACATTTTGAACATTACGTGTTCGTCAGACATATATTGAACACAATAGTGTTCCATGACTGAACACACATTGCACACGAAATGTGTTCAAAAAATTGAACGCATTTACGCGTTCAAAGGGCTGTAACACTCTTTGAACGCACTGACGACGTTCAACGATGAGTGTTAACGGCTAGAACACATGGTATGCACTTGTTTAACACCTTTCAATTTTGGCATTCAGTGGGTGTTCAAGCCTTGAAATAACAAAGCAGACCATTGATATACAGTAAAATTATTTTATTATAAAAATACACACACAAAATCTTGTGTAAAATACAATAATTTAGTATAAAATGGGCAAATAAGCATGGCCACTTTGTAAAGATTGTCAGAGGAAAATATCAACGGTGTAAACACTTTCTTATCACAACATTAACAAAAGAAAATCCAAATAACACACTGTAGACTGTTTTCAAACAATATGAACAAAGTAATGAAAAACAGGTTTTACGTAAATATTGTGGATTACGTCATATGTTCATACTTTTAAAACCGTACAAAAATATCTGTTTTAAAAAGCTCAGAATTTGGCTTATTGTTTTGAAAACACGTATATGTATGAATTGCATACTCCATTTTTGTATGACGGTTTCTAACAGAAATTTCCTTTTGTATAGACAAATGTAAACTTGGAAAAAAGTGCACATGCTACAATGTTGTCCACACTAAAGTAAACACAACATGTCAAGTTGTCACAAAGTGTCACAGTAAGGCGCAACATTAGAAAGTGGGTAAAGTGGGTCCAGTGTAAAACCTATTTCCTTGTCCAACAAAGTAATTCGAGAACGAAAAGGTTTGTTTGTTTGTAATATCTTTAAATAAAGATGTATATTAAAGAAATCGTACCCGCCGTTTTGAAGACAAAGCTTCGGATGTACAAATTTGAGGACGATGCCACGCATTCACCTATTAGATAAGCTCTGCGTCGCTTATAGCAAATTAAAGCTAAAAATAGTAACAAATCGAGAACAAAAAACGTGTTGATCTACAATACAAAATAATCTAAGATTTTGTAGGCTATGATCAACTGAATTTAACTGGAGCATAAGTCTTTGTAGACGGGAAGTTTCCGTCATCAGATGCAAGGGTAGAATGAAGAATTAAAGCAGAAAGCGACAGAAAGTTTTGAGTGAAAATTTCATAAAATTCAAAAATTCAGAGTGTATATTTTTCACTCTGAATTTCTGTCGGTTTCTGCTTTAATTCTTCATTCCAAAAATACAGAAACTTATCAAAATCCAGTTACTGACCCTCGAAAGTTTAAATCTACACTAGTGAAGAACTGAGGTTCTCAACTGTGTTACCAGATAGCTACCTGTACATTAATCATCTTCAATTTCTATGCCATCAGCTTCTGTAATTATAATAACTCTTCGATTAACAAAAAATCCAACTTTTCACATCCTGAAAATAATGCAATTATAGGTAATATAGCGACATGAGACTTTAAATAAAGACAAGGTGGCCTTATTAGGTAAGGAAAAGGGGTGACTTTGGTATACAGTGCCTCTTTTCGATACTGTTACAAAATATTGGCTTTTTCTTGTCATCAACTGATGAAAAGTAAAAAAGCCAACTCTCAAATGATGAAACAATAGAGTGTACAGTCTGCGATGTTTACCTAATGTTTTACATGCGATTGTGATTACCAAAAGACATTTGTTAGCTGTGATTACGCAGCGGCATGAACCTTTACCCGAAAGCGGTCGAGACGCAACGGCCCAAAACACCGCTGCGTATTCACAGCTAGTGTATGGTATAGCCACGGAAAGAAAAAAAGGTTTCTTCTAGTATTTTAGTTATTCCAAAGTACTATACAAATAATTTCAAAGGATAATAATACATATACAGGTGCTTCAAAATTTAACACCTTTTACTACTTTGGAGAAAAAACTTACCCTTTCTGGTCTTGCTTCCGCATGATCACGACTTCAGCGTGCGTTTACAAGAACAATTTCGCAACTTCCGTGTTGATGCATGACGGGATAAGAAAAGGCACCAAACTTGAACACCTAGTGTTTAGGAGTAGAACGCCTCCTGCACGCCGATGTTAAAATTGAAACGTTCATGGTGGTTATCTGATTTTCTTTTCAAAATTGCATAATTTCAATCCGTAATAAACGTGTAAAATTGTTTTACAGTATTGTAAAATTTCTGTAATACTAAGTATTTGAACACTTAAAGGAGATGGTTGTTAACACTCGGTGTTCAGGTTTAGAACACCACTGTTAATAATATGATCACTAGTGTTAACAATATGAACACTAGTCGTTAAAATATGAACACCGACATCTTCATTTTGAACACGTAAACACGCGGCTAACGTCCGCTATTTTTACAGTGTAGCCAGGTGCCTGAAAGCGTCCAGCAGAAGTTGACAAGTTCGCGTACTATTCACATTTCACATCGATACAATGCATAATGTGACAAAACAAACCCGGCGGAAAGTTTATTTTCCCTGACAAAACTTGCTAATATGTAATTAATATCATTTGATCATTGCCCCTCCGTGAGCTCGATTTACAATAAGATAAGCATCAGAGTTGCCAATTTAAGGAACGATGTTCATGTGACAGATCATTATACTTTTATTCAGATTTGCAGTTAAAATTCAAAGAATGAAATCACACAGCGAATCATTATTATTTTTGATTACTCGTTGAAACTGCTTTTTAACGGAACGGGTACTCACGAGGATCAAGTGACCCCCTCCGTGCTCTTTGAAAAATACATGAACCCCCTTATAGCAGTTTTCAATTTTAAGGTGACCGCTCCCCTGGATTTTGCCGACCCACACCGGTCGTAATACTGCACGTTCTCTAAGTCTAGATATTATTTCAAGCCGTAACAACTTCCACAGAATATAACGACTCTGACTTTCCAGTCGCATGTTGTAGAGGAAAACAATTAATATCGTTGAAAAATATATATTACGTATTTTAGCTGATGAACCTGGAGGACGACATTATGTGATGAAATAATTTATAGAATCTTCGACTATTTAGTGATCTTTTATATAGATATATTTTATTTGTAAAAAGATAGTTTAAAAACAACTGCGTTATTTGCCAAAATGTTCATTGAATTGTGGAAATAAAACGTTGTTCAAACATTGGTATTGAATATAGTCCAGTTGAAATAGAGTTAGAACAAAACAACAAACTGCAACATAATTTTTTTCTTTAGAATGCATTTTGGAGAAGTACCCAGAAATAAATATGAAAAGTTTAATCGAATCTACCTTGCAGAAATATGTCAAATTTGAATAAATCAAATATAGCTAGTTGACCATGATATTATCATAAATAAACGTGCTATTTATGGTGTTCCCGGTCATCTCTCCGTTGGTTTCGCTCTTACCTGGCATACAGAACTCAGCTTATTCAGTATCTTGGATGTGAGTCGGATACTTAACCAATTGTTAGTGGCGTCCCTCAAGGGTCTATTCTCGGCCCTATACCTTTTTCTTTATTTTTATCAACGACCTTCCCCTTTGCCTTAATACTGACCATGGTGAGTTAGATATGTTCGCTGACGACCAGACTTTGTGTGTCACGGGTAATAGCGTCAATCAAATTATTTCTCGTATGAACGATGTTTTCTAAATCTCATCGTTGGTTTCTAATAATGCAATGGCAGTCAGCACCTGGATATTTTAAATATATGGTTATTGCTTCTAAAATTAGACATGTTACTAACACCGAGGCCTCTATTTGTGTCACTATACACGAAACAATTATCTCTAATGTCTCTTCTCACATCCTCGAAGGCGTTTCAATTGATTCAACTTTACGTTGGGATGCTCCCGTTGATAATCTGTGTACGGAACTTTCTATCAGAATTAGTATCCTTCGCAAACTACGTCAATTTACCTCTACGAGTACTCTTTTGATTGTGTACAATGGACTTCCTTTCTTTGATCGATTATTGTTGCACTGTTTGGGGCAATACTTAGAAGTCAAATCATTACCGTATTTACAAACTCCAGAAGAGGTTTGAAAGAGTAATTTTAGGAGTTGACCTGAGTGTTCCTTCACGAACTATCTTGTTGACTATGCACAGTCTGGCTGCCGATTAACCTACGTATTGTCTATTTCACCGTGTTATTGACATTCAAATCATTGAATGGCCTCGCACTCCCTTTTATTTGACTGACATTTTTCATCGAATTTCATCAAACTCCCGTAATGCCAGTCATTGAAATTTGTATCTTCCAAAATTTAAGACTGTCACAGGTCAAAAGTCTTTCTCTCTCCATGCTGCGAGTACACGGAATACAATTCCCCCTGCCATTAGAAACAGCTCAAAAGTAAAGTTACGAGATTATCTTATGTCGAAGTTTACAAATGAGGGTTCAGATTTAGATTAATTAATTTTATTTTGTTGAATTGAAGATGTTACTCATTTTTATTATGAACACTTGCTGTATGTACATGTACATTGTATTTGCTATTTATACGCATGTACTTTTTCGAGCTCTCAGAGGGCTCTGATGTAAATTACACTTAGTTTTGTAAAGCAGATCACCCTCTTAAAATAAATTCTAATCATTATAAAATAATAATAACTGCCAGCCGTCCGACAAAACAACATAATTGGCAAAATGTCAAAGGTTTAACAAGCCATTTCAGTAAATTTCAAAGTCTGGCCATATTAATTTGGCTCAGGGAATCATTTGGGAGATGTAATGTTTTATAGAGGCACTTCGTTGATTTGTATAATTCCAATATGGTGGCCAACATACCTACAAAGGACATTTTCGGTCACATATCACGTATTTAGCAAGCTATTTCGTTGAAGTTGAAATTTATTTCCCAGACATAAAGAAACATATTTGGCGGTTCAATAATTCGGAAAAGGCACTTTGATAATTTGGATTAGTTAAATATTGCTGCCGAAGCGCTCTGGCCCTGATCTACTTTTGTTTATAGAAATTTTCATTATAATAATGATATGTGAGATTTAGAAGATGTAGTCAAGCACACTGCGTCCAACTATTGACGATCACATGCATTTCTAAATAACTTTGCCAATATTACACGAGATAAAAAGTTGTGAGATACCTCTCATCGTTGTGGCAAGAGTGAAGCAGGCGAAAACAGTTGATATTTCTCATGAAACTGTGTATAATAAGTGCATAACTGAGGATCTATTTTGTTTTGAAAAATAAGAAAGAAGCCCAATATATATATATATATATATATATATATATATATATATATATATATATATATATATATATATATATATATATATATATATATAAATCGAGTGTGATCATGCCATGCTACAAGAGCCCAACGAATACCCGTCGCTGAACAAATTAATATCGGTCCATAAAGGGATGCGGCCATTGCTTTTACAACCGTTAAACGGGTTTCGGCAGATCACGGTCGTGCAGTTTGCGAGCCCTCACAGGCTCGAGTCATCCATCATACAAGCTCGCTCCTCAAACCCGTTCCAGGACCATGAAGATAGTCTTCACATTAACATTGCTGGCATAAACATTCAAATACCTGTCAAATAGTCTATATCATAATATGTATTATTGTGCACTTAAATTTGTTTATCGTATCACGTTTTCTTGCATCAAACGGTCACTGTTTGCCATCAAGTTCAAGCCATATACAATTTCAAGGCTACGATAATTACTTGACGAAGACTTGTCGATTGCACACTGTTTATTTTTATGCGTAAAGATAAGCCTTAAACATGAATCTTACCGCATATGAGTATATCCTCGTCTTCTTCCTGTAAACAGTCACCAACGCCATTGCAGAGTTGATGCAGAGGAATACAGTAGGAGTTCTGACACTTGTAAGTATTCGGTGCACAAGTCATGTTCTCTTGAAGAGGGAAATATCATCGTAAGTATAATAACAAAAATAAAGATATGCCCAGAATTCAGTCAGTGTCAACTGAATTTTAGCTGACTCCCACCTCATTTACACTGAAGGCTACAAGACTAAAAAAAATACAGGTGCACGAAAGTGTTTACCTAGAAGTGAGATGAGATGACAATTTACAAGGATCAACGCACGGGATTATCACAAAAATACAATGGTCCTCCTCTTTCTATGCAATTTAATTTAATTACACAACAAACTTCAAAAGCGTATATATTTGAGATTATCTTGGTAATGAGTAAACACATTGCTCACTGGTCATCCGTTGCAAAGATATTAGTTTCGTGCATAGTTTTCGGCATATTTTATCATTACTATTCACTTTATTTCTGAGTGGTTAAAAACCGTTCACAAGACAAAGAGATTACGAAACAGAGAAAGAGGAAATAAGACAATGCAATACAATATCATACAATACAATACAACACAGGACAATATTAAAACAAACACTAAAAATCTTTTAAAAATCAAACGGTGCGGTATGCAATTGTCTCCAGTGATATTGCAATCCTAAATAGTGACATAGTGACATAAGTAAACTCTTAAAACGACTATTATCAGTACATTGCAGTCAAAGGGAACAAGCTATATATGGATTCCTAAATAAAACTGATAAATTGTTTACACGATTTTGTGAAAAAAACATCTATAATACTAGGGTATTATTGTTACAAACATGCACAGTGCGAATACATGTCACAATCAAATCACACCGAAGTTAAGGCACAATAAATATTTAAACAATTTTGCAAAAAAGTAATATATATATATATATATATATATATATATATATATATATATATATATTATATATATATATATATATATATATATATAAAATCTCAAATAATGTCAAATACATGCTCTTGAAATTTGTGGTGTAATTAAATCAGCTTGTAGGAAAAAAGGACCATAGTATTTTTATGGTAGTGCTCGAGTCGAAAACTGAATAACACAAATTACTTCAACTACAAGTATCTGTTATTTAGTTTCATAAATCCTGAAATCTTCAGAATCTGGTGCCTGAAGATTGCAAGACGCATGAACCTTATAATATATATTTTTATACACCTGCGTCTGTAATGTATCGGGTTTCGTCGTACAGTCGCTAAGTCCAACAACTTTGACGCGGAGTAAAATAACTTTAGACGTTATGGGACGCTATTTGACCTTTGACATAATAACAATTTTACGTAAACAAGAGGCTAAACAAGGGAAGGTTATACATTTTTTTTTTAAAAAGTGTACTTCGAAACATTCAGTTCTTCATGCTGTGAATGATGGTCATTTCAAAACCTGTGAATTTGAGTGAAATTATGCCGCCGACCTACAATTTGAACCACGTTCACTGCGCTGTGCAGGTTGCAATTTTTTACCCATACAGTGTGTGCGCGCGCCTAGCGGACGCGCTGAAAGCATTATCAGTCTGATCGCGCTCGCTCAGTTAAATGCGCAATGGACAGCCTAAAAACGCCCTAATTTCGACTTTTTGTGGTAAAATTGGACTAAAATGGTTTAAAATAATAAGCACTGTGCAAAATGCTTGATATACAAGCATATATACACAAATACTTAATCTGTAAATGTGCCAAATACGTCAACTATACACGTACGTATACTAATATAATGTATAAGTACAGTGTACACCTGATGTGCAAATATCTGCATTACGTATACTCTTGATGTGAATAGATATATGCTACACATGTCAATGTAATGAAATGTTCCATATACAAAGACATAAGTTATGTGTGCAATTAATTGTTTTCCATACACGTAAATATATGTAAATATACTGAACGTTTTATCAAGCATTTTTTTTCAGTGAAGGTTATTCACATACGAACGCTTCGGTATTGTCCTGCACGCTACTCGTCACGGACAATACCTCTTGTGCACGATGTACAAGGACTTAAATCCTGGTTATTTGTGAACAACCTTATACTATATATATATATATATATATATATATATATATATATATATATTATATATATATATATATATATATATATATATATATATATATATATATATATATATATATATATATATATAATATAAGATAGTATAAGGAAAGATAGATAGAATGCAGACAGAAAAACAGAAAGATAGATAGGAATGCAGACAGAAAAACAGACACACTGCATCAAAACGCAGTAATACAGATAAATTCACACTATAAGTTGACTGTATTATCGAATAATTAATACACTTGAATTCACATGAATCCACATATATACTTGCTTGCTGAAAACAAGCTATGGATTATTTACTGTATTCTTCTGTATATGCACTCTTCAACTAAAATACAGACAATAATTCATGCAAATACAGTAAGCATTATTCGGTTTCCATGCAGTGACAGACACAGTCTGCCAGACAAAGGCAGAGAAAGGGGAGGAGAGAGACAGAGAAGGAGACAGTGAAGGAAAACAGAGAAACAGACGGACAGACAGACAGAGACAAAGATTTATTGACATTACCACAGTCACTTAAATGAGAAGCATCCCGGCATCCAAGCAAATAGCCGTACGCATCAAAGTCATGGAAGCACCACAATTTGTTGTCAACACAGGTACCGTCATTGCACTGCCTGTACCCAATGGGGCATTCTGTCGACGTGTTCCGATGCTGTGAATCACAAGTGTATTCGTCTTCTGCAACACCATCAGCACATCGAACACAGTCCGAGACATTGTCACAACGCACGGACATGGGTAGACAAGCGCCATCAAGGCACTCGATTCCGGAGCACAGGTCTGTAACATTATCGATAAAATATTTTGTTTGTAAGGCTAGCTATGAAAGCGATGTTACATACAAAATGCGAAATGCCTAGATTCCGTGATGCACAAAGTATCATCCACTGATACCAAGATGTTATCAAGATTTACGGATTAAACTAACTCTCATCCACACAGTTTGAATACCGAATGATAATATGACGCATGACAAGCATTAAATGACTATGTTACAAAAAACATCCCCTAAATAAAGGTACTGTACTCATCATTGAAAGAATATTGCCTTACTAAGCTCTTTTGTATTACCAAGGTTTAAGTTGGACTCTTTGTGAAGAATGGTGACAGTGCACCTGTCTATTGGGATTTAGGGAACATCGATTGTGACCAGAAAATACGCATGTATTGAGCATTTATAATTGTATGAGTATGATTCCATTGCTCAGATCCATTTGGCTACGATGCTGAATTAAATTTGTACCCTTCTTGGTTTAAACATAAATAATACTATTTTAATTGGAAATCTGTCTTTGACCTCGAAGGGAAGAATCGAGTAGAAATCGCACGTTCATTTGCTGACCACACTCAAGACAACCCTATTTAATTTGGTCGAAGAAATATTGTTGTTGAGACAATGCATTTTTTGCTCATTGTTGAAGTAACTGAACATATCTGGAACTTATGAAAGGCTAATTCGACGAAAATCAATAGCACTTAATAAACACACCAACGTGCTCTATAGTGCATATGGCTATGTTTGTTGATTTTTTTAGGTCGCGAAAATTAAGACTTTTTTCTGTGGATATTGCGCAGGGAATTCAAATTTGTCTTAGTACACTTATTATGAGTAATATTGTAAAGGTGTCCACTCATGTACATTCTTTTTCTTCATTTATCAGAAATACGACTGGCAACAATTAGATTAATCAAGGTGAATAAGAATCTGCTCTGGCCTAAGAGTAAGTCGATGCACTTGTTGTGATAAAATCTTAGGTGGGTGAAATAATTTATTTTTTCTGTTTTCGAAATTGAGTGTTACTAAACGGTCTTTAACAAACTAAGCAAAGTAGACTTTCGTGTTCAATTGCAGCTTAACAATATTTGTTACTAAAACGCTTCATAGGTCTCATTGTCAGCTTCATGCTGCAATAGGTAACGGACACTCACGTCATTAGCCGTCATAATTCAAATTTAAGTACTTAAAATATAGGCATGTACAGGTCATCTCTTCTAAACTCTAGGGTGACATTACATACACAAATCGTGAGATCAATTAAGTTTTATTACACTCGACGCTTAATTCAATTCTGATTAGATTATGTACTTTTCTTTAACACAACTACTCACTGCCACTTTTTCAAATGTCATCAAGTTTAAATGTTTTTACGTATGAAAAAAAAATTATTACAAAACACTAATCACTAATTAAGAAAGGGATAGAGCACAAACAGTAAAACTTTACAGGCTACGTGTCTCAGCTGGGACGGCACAAAGCTCCAGAGTTGAAATAGATACTGAGATAAAGTAAACAGCTCTGTGGCTTGCTTGCAAGGTTGCGCAAAGTCCTCAGAATAAATGAAGCGTGGCAGTGAAAATCTTGAAAAATGTTGAAATTAATAGTGCTGAGTTTCCAAAGTCTTGTAGTAACACATCAGTGATACAATCTTAAAAATCCCGACTGAAAATTGTGCCGCCCCATGGTTAAAAAAGAGAACAATCAAGAACCTCTAATTACTGCTCTAAAAATATCTCCACTTGTGATTAATTGAATTTTCGGAGAACTTTTAACATGACTAATTGATTTCAAGGTCATGAAGGACAGTAACCTTAAGAATGTATTAGACAACTTTTACTCAGGTCATCTCTGGTGTTAAATGACGTACATAACAATGTTAATAAAAAATCGAAAAATGTTACTTGCTAAATTAAGGGCTTCTCTGTTAAGTAGAAGTTTCACCCTACTACGACCGTACCTTTGTCGGAACAACCTTCCTCATCACTGTTATCTTGGCAGTCTTTTTTCTGGTCACACCTCTGTTGAGCAGCAATGCACTTCCCATTGTTGCAAAGGAATGCCCCGTTGCTTCTGTTACAGCCACTAAAATCTGTAATATCAAACGACATGTAAATCAAGTGCATTTACATTTAAGATTTTTACTTCGATACTTTTATTTTTAAAGGCATTTAACGTCGACAGAGTCGCAAACATCTGAAAACATTACTTTCGTCTGACTCATATACCACTATCACATTGAACAGGTGATGTACTTCTGCAACAATTAAAGCCAATTGCTGCCACCATTTATGCAGTGATCATAATCGTCGTCATCTTGATCATCATGATCATCATGATCGTCATCATGATCATTATCATTATCATCATCATTACAAAAACACCCTCTCACTATCATTGGCAAGGGAAAATTGTATTCTGACAAAATGAGTAAGGGACACGTGAAATCAAAAACATTTTCATTATCACATGAGCAACATACAGTTTTACAAATTTTGGTCCTTCACAGTTTCACGTCTAACAAAAACCAATCCTCTAGACCTATTGGTTGTCCTTGATAGAGATACTCAACTTATAAGGAGGGGCAAGACCAGGGGTCATCCTGAGTTTTGAAAAAAAAATATTTTGAACAAATTCTGGTTTGCTGCTGACATATTCTTTTAGTGCATTGATTTGGTAAAAAGATATCCATTTAATTAGTGAGTTCAAAACAGGTCAAAGATAATGTCAGAGTAACCGAAAACGCAAAAAGTCTTGTATAGTTGATGGACCATATGCATTAGAGATCATCACATGAAGGAAAGTCAATGACGCAGTACAAAGCACGCAGCACACTCCCGTATTGGAACTTACAACTATCTCAATAAGCCATTATTCTACCCCTAAAGTAGTGATTAATTGTTGCGTGGATCTCGTATTAGTGTTTCACATTGAAAATGGTCAAATAAGTGACAACCGTTGTTTAATTGGCTGTTAAAAAGAGCCAAACAACAATCATTATTGTTGGTGATATGAATATGAACGCCTTCATTCAAAAGTATGAACAGTAAAGTAGTCTTAGATTGCGAGAAAATAAAGATCAATGTAATATACAAGGCGATTTTGAAGTCAATGACTCTTTTAAAATCTTATCACACGATATCGTGAGAAGATGAATTTTCTTTGAATAGAAATAAGCATGAAATATTTTAATTTTTGATCGCCGAAAAGTAGTATTTATAGTTAATCAATCTTCGTATTTTGCTGCTGCAGAAATTGGCCGACCAAGAAACAGTGACTACTTGATGCAGTGTATATAACTATTTATATAAAGACCGACTGTTCTGTAATTTTCACGGAAAAACTCAAAAGACAAATGAATATGCAATGAAATAATAACGAATGAGTAAAAAAACAAGAAAATATAAATAAGTAAATAAATAATAAATAATAAATAAATAAATAAATAAATAAATGATCATTTAATCGAATACGTAAATAAATATGCACATATTAGATAAATTAATGTCTTTTACTTTCAATGAATTTATCGAGCCTGAATTTGCATGTTACAAAGAATTCCTGTGAGCACGTAAAATAGCACTTGCGCACAAAGCCAATTCGATGAATGTATTCCCATCATTGATTCACTCTTTTCATATAATATGTATTTCCAAATTTGATAACATACAACGTAAGGCAAAGTTGTCTTTGACTCACCACAATGCGACTCATCTGATCCATCAATGCAGTCCATTTGGTAATCGCAATATTTAGACAAAGATAAAACCTTTCCATTATCGCAGATGAACCCACTACTCTTCAAGTATTCTGGAATGGTCAAAATGCAATTATGAAGTGTATGCTAATTTTGGAGCAAAGTATGATTTGTCTTTCATTTTATAAACTACCATTGATTTTTAAGTGAGAGGGATTATTTCCTGATGACGCTAGGTTCAATTATACAAAGTATAAGTCACACTAGAGACAAGCATATCATTTAATAAAGTTGTATATGGCATGCACATGTGAAAAGACAAGGCATGATAAATATTGAAGCTCTCGTATTGTTCATTTGCAAGTAAATACGCAATTTGCGGTGCAGAGTCCGTAATCTCCTTCATCAAAATTTTAAAGGCACAATTTTGTAGGTCTTGGTTTAGATGCTTTTGGAAACAATACGATGAATAGTAAACGTTATTTAATTGTTTCATTCTGATTAATTATAATGCGATGGCTAACAGTTAGGCATAATACAAAACACTGATACAAAATAAATCGTTAAGGACGATGGTGATAGCGATGACGATAATGGTGATGATGATGATGAAACGAATCTTGAATAATGACTATGTGATTGTACTGCCAAAAGAGCACTAAATAGCACCACCGCGAAGCAAATACTGGTGAAAAAACCCAAATCCAAACATTTTACTAAAGAACTGGTCTGACTTAAGCAGTTACAGGTGAAGTGATGGCGTTTCCAAGTGTGATTGTTTTTACTAATACGTAACTAAGTACATTTGTTACGATCAAAAGACATAAAAATGATTTTCGAGACGGTTAACACGAGAAATAATTAATCATTATCAGAAGACCATCAAGCAGACGATATCAATTTCAAAGTGAATTCAACATCGCATGACATATCAGCTAAAACACCTTCAGAGTAACAAACACAAACACAAACAAATGCAGACGAAGAACCAGTACACGACAGGTTAGAGCACTCTAAGCATGCAAAAGGAAACTCTATCTTGTTTTTTAGGAAAGAAATTAAAGTGGAGCATAAGTTTAAACGACCCAATCATAATCATCCTAATCACGCAAAAATATACAGCAAAACGTCGTTCGGAAAATTAAAAAATTGAATGTGTTGATTATGACGAAAATGTTCGCCCTCCGGTCTATGACAATTTACAATAATGTGTGCACGGCCGTAACCTTGGCTGTAATAAAAGGCCATGACATCATTTTTTTAAACTACTGTCGCTACAATGATAGTGATTGTACTACTGCTGCTACTGCGGATGATGACCACAACGGTTTCATTTGGAAATGTCAGTGGAAGCATTCTACATAAAAAATATAGTTTTTGAGAAGAGGCCGTTTTGTGGAATTTTACAAACTACGAGGTGACCGCTAGGTCGTTTGCTCAATTGAAGTACATTTGTGTAACCATGCACCAGACCTCTATACCCATGAAAAGGTATGAAGTATTTAGTGATAGGTATTGTAGTTTTTGTGAATCAGGAGTGACAAAATATTGAAGGAAGAAGAATTAAAGGAGAACACGAAGTAGAATTCGAATGAAACCATAGGGGCCAACGTCCGTTGGTTTGGGCCCATTGAAATGCAAATCAATAAATTTTAGAGAGAGACTTCACAAATAAGGTATTTAGTGATTACTATCTGTAATATCATCACAATTTCACCTTGGTTTTACCTTGTTTGTTATGCAAACTTGTACGTTTACATAAAGATCTCCGTGGCGTAGGATGTATGTAAATATTTTGTGCGGTAACTTATCATGTTGCAAACTTGCCATTCCGTATCGACTGTGTCAACAGGACTGAACATTGGTCAATCTCATTTTAGAAGAAAATCATTAAAAGTGACATTGGCATTTACTTAGAACCACGTTGAACATTGTTTCCCCTCGAGCATTTATCCAAAATTTACGTGAAGTATTACTTTTTGTCAGGGGAAGAGCTCCAACAATATGGTGGTTTCCATTGGATTCGAACTCACAACAGAACGGCACCCAGTCGCTTAGCGTAGAAGCCACAGACAAAACCGCTCGGCCAAATCCCCAATCTCAAAAAGATTGGTTCAATAATCGAACTAAGTTGTTACATTTTTCTGACTGCGACCCCTCCACACGCTGTAGAGTTCGGAACCGCTCACGCTCGTACGCTCACTCTCACACAAACTTTATCGAAGCGAAGCAATGAATACAACGCTTTAACTGGGCGAAAGACAGCCTCGGGGACAAATCTGTCCACCAGCAGAGCCATCAACCCACCAAATTATAAACAAATTATAACTTGGCCCCCTGAGTGCAAACGAAGACAATCATACCAGTACGACAGTAGAAATGATACCAAGGTTCCAATACCAGGTATCTAGGGATCTTCTATAACCTTTAGGAAAAATTACTCTCGAACTTGAAAAACAAGTGATTGCACGAAATGTTGTACATACTTTAAAAATGACATGCGGATAAAACAATAGCACCTACTTTGTCATACTTTGAAAGTGTCCCCATCTCGTACCTTGAAGTCACTTTAATTGCAAACTTTCCTTGGAAGAAGCACATCGAATACGACTTTTGGAGGGGTTTGGAATTAGGGTAAGGGTTAGTTTTAGGGTTAGCATACTTAGGGTGGTTGGAAAGGCTATTTCTCAGAGTTAATGTCAAGTTTCAAGTGTTAGAATCAAGATATTTACTTCAAATTTTCAGGATAACTCCCTTAGTTAATATTTTCTCGAAAGAATATAAAAATTGTATATTTGCAGCCATGATTTTGAAATATGACACCAGTAAATATTAAAATTTATTTTTTCATATTTTTTTTACATATTTGAATTTAATAATAATTGGATAGTATTAATATTACCAAATTAGTTATGAATATGTTGACACTATTTATTGTAAGATTTGTACGGCAGGATTTGTAAATAAAATTTGTTTTTATGATTTTACATGGGTTTATATATCAAAAAATTATTAAAAATTCTTTCAAATTTCAAAATGTGATTTTTCAAAAAGTACTTCAAATACAGTAAAATTGTGCCGTACAAATCTTATCTGTAACCTTGTTAATAGGCTGTAAAAATTCCATGTCCATATCTCATTTCAAAGTTGGATTAAATTGGTATACAATTATGTAGGAAAACTGTTATTCTGTCAAAAATGTTGAAAACAAGCCATATTTGCACCCCTCGTTTGAAGTCATAGAGCAGTTTTTTTTGGTTAATCTCACTTTTGACACCTCTTTGACACTCAAAGAATCTAAAAATGCATTTACAATAGCAGTCACTCACTCTGAATGCCAGCACCGCCTTGTCAAACTTTCCTGAAAAACAGCAAATAATGACTTTCCCTTTTCAAACATTTTATTAAAAGCTAGGGGACCTCTACCATAGTTAATACACTAAGGACTCCCCAACTTCTTCTTATTTGGTCAGTTTTTCAGAAGTTTTAACAGGCTATAACTCTGCAATGCCTTTGTGCCCAAATGTCTAGTTTTTTTATTCCACAGAGAATGTTGACTACTTTTATATTTTAATAGTTTTGTTGAAATTTATAACTGACGCTCTAGCCTTTCCAACCACCTTAAAATATTTTGTTTTCCTACCTAAGAAAATAATAGGGGGGGCTCAAGGAACTCTTTCCCTATCTTATTTCATTAAGAATATACCAAAATCAGCAGCCATTGTCAATTACTTAAGTGAATGCCTACAATGCAATCTCAGTTGAATGAACTGATGGAGCAAAGTAGAGTAGCAAAACCTGTACAAGGGCTGATAAACAGAAACAATAAAAGATTCCTTTATAGTCGGACATCAGCACAAGATCGTTAAAATGGACAATTTGAACATTTCAGTCAGCCAACAATAGGAAGGGGTTTGCAGCATCAGCCTCCCCCACACTTACGCAAATACACACAGATATAAACAGAGTCACAAAGAACAAGGAGCATGCAAACGAAGGCCTAGAACTATTTACGATATGTTAACCTCAAGTAGTGCATTCATCGTCAGCGCAAATGCTCCACCACCAAATACATGTCATTTAGCTGAAAACATCTTCAAAATATTTTTGGTCAAAAAAAAAGTTATGAAACGGGCGTCACAAATTTCAATTCCAAGATGACAGTCATTAATCAATATCAGCAGGGAACCACATACTCAAAAGTGACACCAGCCTCGGCGATATAGGACCAAATAAACCCATGAACAATGGGTGCATAAAGCAACTAAGGAACAATACCTTACTTGTCGACAATTACTCTCTATATGTCGTCTTCCACAGTGACATGATAACGATGTCACTTTGGTATGTCCGAGGCTGAATTTATGAACAGTTTGGTGATAATTTTATTTTAACATGCTCGAAACAACTTGTCTACCAATTCATTTAGCGGCATCATCCATAGCAATCAAGACTCCATGAAATAAATATTGTTTTCAAGCAAAATTTTAATAGTCATGCTGTTCCCCTATTCTAAATGAATTGAACTGTTCAAGTCGCTGCCTCAGTACAGGCTGGTCGACTTTGCTCTAAAATATGAATGATTTTGCTTCTAATGTATGTTCATGGTTAACACGTATTTTCCTGATTCCACATATTTAAGTCTCCTATAGATGTAGTACCTTATAATTATCCTACGTGCATACTGCATAGACTACAAAATAGCATTTAACCAGTGATGTTCCGTATACGTTATATTCTTCCGTGTAGCAACACCAAGTCCAGCTTGCGCAACTACAATGTGTGATTCACTTTAAAAATTTACTTGCTCAGAACTGCATGTACTGTAGAAAAACCAGTAAACTGACACGATTAATTGGCGAATTTGACCACAGACCCCCGAGGATCAATAATGTGACCCATTTACCACTCCTGGCGTATGGCAGTGGTATGAGACAATTACGTCGCCAATGTCATAATGACCGAGCTGATTTTTAAACCGTAAGGCAACAGTTGGAAAGCTGCAGACTGAAAACGAAGACTTGGCATTCCGTCTTTTGGACAAAAAAGTACATGTGTTTCAACGTGTTTGTTTACGAAATATGAATGTTTCAGAGTGATCAAGCCAATGGAAATAGACATATTTTTTTACTGACTTTAGACATACTCTTCCCAGGTTGAACCAAACTTAACTGATATATATATATATATATATATATATATATATATATATATATATATATATATATATATATATATATATATATATATATATATATTTACACACACACACACACATATATATATATATATATATATATATATATACAGACCCGCCAAAAAGTATTTACGCACCTTAGAAATAAACATTAGGCATAAAATATTACTCGAAAATTCCCATTAATGTGACTTTTTTCAGAAAATAATTAACCTACGACAGGTTTAACCCATTTTAATCAATAAAGACCTGTTGTGGAAAAGTAAATACAGACGTACGGCGAGTGTTTTCGAGCTAGCAAAAATTCCTATGGGAATTTCAATGGCGACGTACTCATTTGCATATCATTTGCATCTAATTAACGTTGGCGCCAAATTCCATGGGGTTAAATTTCTTCTATTCATATTCAAATATCGACCAAACAGGGTTTTTTAAATATAATTCTGATTAAATTTTGGGGCGGGAAAATCTGCCAGACTTGCTTATGAATATTCTGATAGAGGTCGCCGGAGGTTACAGTATAATTTTTGTTTGTAAACATTGTGTGAATGAAACCATGCCCAAAGTTCGCGAACTTCCGGAATATATGAAAGGCCAAATAGAGGCACTTCATACTCAAGGTGTCAAAAACCGGGAAATCGCAAGGCAGCTGGGCATATCCGAAGGCAGTGTGAGGTACAACATCCGAAAACTGTCGCAACATGGTACCATGGCCAACGTACAACGGTCTGGACGTCCGAGGCGAACGACTGAACGCGAAGACAGGATGTTGGTGCGGACTAGTCTGGCTGACAGGTTCGAAACGGCCCGTGAACTCCGTGCAAAATTTCACGAGGACACAGGGAAACTCTTGAGTTTAAGTACGGTAAAATCACGGCTTTACAGAGGAGCTAGCCTTCGTGATGTGTTGCAAGAAAAAACCGAAATTGCAACCCCGGCACATCGCAGCACGTACAATTACAATTTGCTCGACGTCATGTAAACTGGACATCGGCTCAGTGGTCCCGTGTTGTTTGGACCGACGAGTCAAAATTCACGGTATTTCGAAGTCGCGGGAGAGTGTACGTACGACGGCGACCTGGTGAGGAGTATGAAATACACTGTATAAGTCCAACTGTCAAGTTTGGTGGTGGTAGCGTCATGGTTTGGGGATGTTTCTCTGCTGCTGGTGTTGGCTCGGTTGTTCGTGTCGAGAACACCATGAATCGTTGGAAGTATTTAGACATACTCCAAAACGAAATGCTACCGTCGGCAATGAGACTTGTCCGGCCTGATTTCATATTTCAACAGGATAATGCTCCCGTACACACTGCCTTGGATGTCAAATCTTTTCTAAAACAATCCCCCAGATTATGGCTATCCATTTGACAATTTTACAACGTTTGATCGAAAATCTGTGGAAATTGATCGATTTGGAGGTACATTCTCGTCCAATACACAGCGTTGATGACCTGTACAACCGTATAGTTACTTCGTGGGAACATTTTCAACAAGATATTTGCCGGAAACTTGTCGATACTATGCCAAACCGGCTACGAGAAGTTATCCAGCGAAGGGGTGGACATACCCATTATTGACAGTTGGTACGAACGTTCGATTGACCTCATTAATATTCATGATGCTTTAGCGTTGTTGTTCCCATAGAGAATCGAACGATTTTCAGACCCTTGTGATACAACTCTTTTCACGCCGTGATTTTCTTGTCCGGAGTTTTTGTGAGATCAAAGATTTTACGATTTTTGTCTTTCACTTGTCACCTATTTACGAAATATAGTTTGATTTTTCCTGAAAACCTTGTACAGTGTGTGCTATTCATTGTTTTCAAAACATTTCATCGCTGAAGCTGGGTGCGTAAATACTTGTTGGCGGGTCTGTATATATATATATATATATATATATATATATCAACGAGTGATGTAACTTAATATTGACATTGTTTACGTCAGAAAAAATAGTGAAGTCAGCTATTTTCTTTAAAATAAATTTGTTAAAACGAATCACCATATTACAAAGTGTAAACTTTTCAGGCTACTTATCTCAGCTAGAACAGCACAAAGCTCAAGAGTTGAATCAGACAGGCTGATGAGTTAGGAGTCCTTTGGCTTGAAGGCATGAGGTTAGTCCGTGCAATCTTCACAGAACGAATCCAGCGTGCGAGTGTAAGTATGAGTGTGTAAACAATGTAATCCCGAAAAAGTCTGTCCGAAAATCTTTACTGTCCCGGTATTTATACTTAAATGATTATATAAGCTATCAGGACAACCTGGAATTTCTATTGATATGCCAATTGATGTTCTCAAGATATTTTTACTTGTTGTAAACATGAACTTCCAGACAGTTTTGAACATGACTTGTTGAATGCAAGGTCATGGTGGAGAATAACCTCAAATGACCTTAAGAACGTTTTGGACTGATTGAACTCAGGTCATCAGTAGGGTTAAATGACCTACATAACACACTCCCTCTTAAAAGAAAGACATATTCAAAAATCCTTCTTTTTACACAAGTGGTATTTAAAGTGTGAAAAATAATATACTCTGAATACGAGAGCGAAGTCATAAATCAAATTGTCTCCATCGTTGATATGTTTGATGTCAATTTTAAACTCGAGTAATGTGAAACCCAATCTTAACAATCTCTGGTCTTTTGCCTTTTAACATCTGCAGAAAAACAAGAGGGTTGTGATAAATATCAATTGCTATCGGCTGATTTGAAGAAGTAACATATGCTTCGAAATGCTGCAAAGCTAATATCAGTTTTAATATCAGTTTTTCTGGGATTAGTTTAATTTGTATGAAACATAGGGCACAGGGTAATCTATCCCATGACTATCATCTTGCAATAGAACAGCAGCAGTAGCAACATCACTAGCATCTCCAGCTAATTTGAAAGGCAAACTGAAATCTGGTGCAGACTAGACTGGAGCACTTTGAAGTGTGACTTTCAGTGTCTCAACTGCCTGTTGGCATTATTCTGACAAAACAAACTTTATTTTCTTTTTAAGTAAGGGGCCGTCGATGATAAAAGCTGATGCACGACAAACGTAATTCTTTCGTTTAGGGGGGAGGGGGTAAAAGTTCATTTCATTTTGTGTGCGTCAAAATCGCATAAGGATTTTCTATTGTTTTCGAAGTGCGACTTTGCAGCGAGAACGCAAAACTACCTTAGCATACATCGAGAACAGAATGATGACCACAAAATATGGAGAGAGAAGAGACAACGAAAAGACATGAAGGTGAAATAAAAAGTTGTATGGTTTTTCAGTTTGAAACATGTATGTGAAACATTTTCCTACATGTGCCCTTCCGGTATTTTTTCATAGGCGTGCGGATCGTAGAGGTGCGTGTAGGTTTGTCAGAAACAGCATCACAAATTGGTTTTGCATAAGAACTTTCGTTTTGAGGGGGAGGGAGGGGGTTTTAAGTAAAACAAAGGAATTACGTTTCTTTTGCGTCAGCTTTTATTATCGACGGCCCCTCAGTTAGTCAAAGGCTCAGTAATGGTGGAAACATTTGGACAATATACACTGTAGTACCAAGCCATATCAAGAAAGTGCACCAGTTGTCTTTTGCAACTGGGTAAAGTAACTTGTAACGGCACTGATTTTGGCACTAACAGGTTTTTCCTCACCCTGTCCTACTGAATGCCCAAGTAAGTAAACCTGTGCTCTACCAAACATATTTCATGAGGTAGACAGTCAACATTGCTTTGCTAAGTCGTTCAAAAACTTCCACATGAGTTCGATGTGCTCCTCCTAAGTGTCGCTGTACAGGAAAATATCGTCGATGGAAGCTTCACACCTTTCTAATCCAGATATGACGTCATTTATCAATGATTGGAATGCATTCAGTGACTTCTTCATTCCGAATGGCATTAGCTTGTACTGGAACAATCTGCCAGGTGTAACAAGGGCGGACATATTTTGAGCAAGATCCGTCGGAATGAACTTGGCAGAATACCTTCAGCAGATCAAATTTTGTCACATACTTGGCTTTTCCCATTCGATGTAGTCACCAATCCTCGGGATTGGAAAGTGTCTGTCTTAGTGAGAGTATTTATTTTCCTGTAGCCAGTACACATACGTTAGCTTCTATCAGGTTTTGGCACATGTACTCGGTTACTGTTAATAGGTTCAACAAAGTCATTGTCCAGCAAATATTTGACTTCTTCCTAGAGGTATTTTGCTTTCATTGGATTCTGTCTTTATGGATGGTGTTTCACTAGGTTTATTGACGTTGATATTAACATCATGAAAAAAGATGTTTGTCTTCATTACAACATCTCGTAACAACTTTTCATTTTCATGGACCAGTTTTTCACCTGTTATTGTTGTGAAGCTTGAAGGTGTGCCAACTTTGACTAAATATTCTTAGGGATTTTAGAATTTTGGAAATTGAATTTAAAGTACTTTCACTCATTGACAAGTAAATAACACTAATGACCTTCATAATGGTCTGGACTAACTTTACCCATGGGTTGTGTTACTCTAGGACTATTCATATCGAAATACAGCTAAAGCGTATTTATGCGGGATAACAGGTTTTGTCTTCGTCTGTCAGGAGGTAAGATTTAATTTAAATAACTTTTTTTATCAATTTGATAACTTAAGGACCAAAGTAACGGGCATAGAATGGTTTGCAAGGTACCGGACGAAGATGAAGAACCGTTTGATCAGGTTTGAACTTCCATTTTTATCATTCACTTTCATGAACTGTTGATATAAAGCAAGGTTTTTTCAGGCTTATTCACATTTCTTAGTAACTGAAAGGTTTTTTTTCCTTACGAAATTCTGATATATATTGCAAAATATACAGACAATAAACATCGTCTTATAGACATTTCTCTTTAAAGAGCTTGAGAGGACCATGCTCTATATGTCTAAATACAAGCTCAAATGGGCTAAAATCAAGAGACTCTTGAATGGACTCTCTAACGGCAAAGAGAAGAAAATGATTTTTTTCATCCCATTGTGTCTCTGTGTAAAAGAGTAGGTCCTTATCATATTTTTAAGGTTTCATGAAATCGCTTGAAAGCACCCTGACTTTCTGGGTGGTAGGCAGAGGATCTATACTGTTTCATGCCAAGCTGATTAATGACATGTTGAAAAATTCCATACATAAAGTATCAGAAGGCCGAATAAAGTGAAAAAATTTACTTAAGTTTTAAGTACAGTCTTTACCTTTATGTTTCTCATTGATATGGCTTCTGGATACTGAGTAGATGTACACATTATTATCAAAATGAACTTATTTTCTCTGATCTACTTTTTGGTAGCGGCAAAACACTGTTTATTCGTATCCTACTAAATGGTTCCTGAAATGTAGGATTGACTGTCAAGTGGCCTTTGGAAAGATTTGATTTGGTTTTCCTACCATTTGAAATGTGTGACAAGTTTTACAGAAATGTGCTACATTCTTCCTGAGACTAGGCCGGAAAAATGATAGAGAATTTTTTGATAGGTCTTCCAGCCCTGGGGATTTTTCATGGGCAAGACGCGATATTTCCGCACGATACCACTTTCAAACCACTATTTGATGATTTATAACCCTATCGTCATCAACCAAGACATCTCGGGTATCCATTTATGCGTGAGAATACCACGCTTTGTACTACAACAAACAAGACTATCCGAAATTTCAGCTTCTTAAACAACTTAGCCAAACACAAAATATCTGGGTCATTGTGTTATTCTTTAATATGATGTGATCTATCAAATGTCTGACCTTGGTCACCAGACGTTTTACTGGAGCTTTCAGAGCCACTAGGGATAACAGAATGATCCATGTGAAACACCTGACAGAGAAAGGTGTCACTTAAGTCAACATCTGTGAAGTCATTTTAGATTATTTTGATTGTCAGAAAGTTTCTTAGACATGGCTCGAGCGAAGACACATGTATGACACAAATCGAGAATTTCCTGTTCGATTGGCTCTGGATCCTGATTTAAACTTGGCTTATAGGTCACAAGTGGATTTGTAATGACCTTGTCCCCAGCAAGGTCTTTTCCAATAAGAAGGTGAATCCCTTCTTAAGGCATTAAAGACTAATACCAAGATTCACATGTCCAGAAACAAAGTCCGAAGACAAATACACATTAAGGAGAGGAAAAGGAATATAGTCACTGCAATCTACCCGTTAAGAAGAACTTTAAAACCTGAAATGACTTTTAGAAAAGGGCAGGGTATCTGCCAACAAACGAGACTGAGAAACCTCTGCATCTCTTAATCTTTTGACAGGGGATGCGGTTAAAATAAATCACTAGGAAACGATATTAAACCATCATGAATAAACTGTTTAAAAAGACCCATAACACTCCCTAGAGAAGAATTGACCTTGACCTCATTAATTGGTATAGGTGGGGGTTTACCTCAAAAACATGTTTCAAACATGATCAGACTCTAATTGAGATTATGAAAAAACAAAGTCCGTTTGCTGAGATTAACTTTGATCACTCTGACCTTCACGTTTCCTTCTAAATTTTAGACTTTTCTAGATTAAATTGTCGTCGTTTTTACAATAATGACAAGAAAAGGTACAAAATTTGCCAGAAGGCGATTGAAACTTGGGATGTGATGACCTAGGAGTGTAACTACAACTCTGTAAACTGTTGTCATTTGATTTTCTACTCTCTCCTGAGAAATTGATAGATGAAAAGGAGGAGTTAGAATCCCAATGAAGATGATATCGTTAATATTGTTGTAAAGCTCCCTGTGTTGTAATGGTTGATCCCACGTTAGTATTGTGCACATCGTTCGTGCGCAACCCACGTGTATGTGTATCTTGCTCTGTAAGTTTAAGAAGGGAATAGACGACATTTCTCTATGCTGGAGAGCTGAAATTGTCTAGCATCACTAGAAATAGGCTCTGGGGTACCAAGGATCCACGATTCCGAGCACCCCGGTTTTATTGTGTCCAAGGATTTATTTTGATGCCTGTTTTTGAGGCGCCTAGTTGATCTGCGACCACCTTTACTGTCCTCTGAGTGTCGGACCATACCCATCGCATCGATCGAGTGTCGAACGACATGGTAAATGACTGTAGGACTTATTACCAGAGCCACATTTGCAATGTTACCAAAACAGAAGTCTAGTCAAGTTTAGAAATCCATGTCAATACGATATGATATGGCCGTTATTGGTGTCAAGATGACAGTAATGCCACTTTCACTGCTAACGTTATGATGATATTGACGATGACAGCGATGATGATGACGACAATGATGATGCATACCAATGAGAACGGAGAAAGTTCAGATAATGATGATAGATACTTACCACACTCATCCATATTCGAGGAACTCTCATTGCAAAAGATGCTTCCATCACAAACATCAGTAATGTGAAGGCACTCTCCACTTGAACACTGGTACATATTAAGAGGACATCTACTATTACCTGTAATGAATGAAACACGTATTGCTTATTAGGATTAAGATTGCATATCAAGTCTTCAATACTATTCCTATTAATTTCTTGCATAGGAGCTACTTTAGTGGCAAACATTTCACATTCCATATCATCATTATATAGTCGATGTAAACTAAAACGCTTGCAGAACTAACAGACAATTGGGTCATGCTTTGGCAAAGAGACATTGCTCCTTGTTGAATCAAAGACATGCTCTCTTATTTTTTCCACAGTGTTTGATTTGTGAGTACCGTAATTCAGCCCATGGAGAAAAAGGCAGATGTATTGCACACAATAAAACTAATGGTCATGTTATCCCGCGTGATCAGAATGTCTCCAATTTCCTTGTAAACATCATAAACACCGAATGACTTTTTTACCTTTTCCAATTTCATCTTCCCTTCTGGTATAAGAGAACTAGTATTATTTCTTCTAATTTGTAATTTGCAACTCACCACTTTTTAAAAAATCAGTTATTTCAGCGCGATTTGCATTGGCATCTGATAGTAAAAAAAGGTTATATTATTGTAAAAAATACAACAGAAGAAAGAGTTTGCAAAGAAAGACGAATGTTCCTAAAGTTTCGATTTCTGCATGACAAACAACGTGTGTGTTCATGTAAAAGCAAGCGATGAATGAAAGTCCGTATGAAATTTGTAAATATGTCGATTTGTTAATTGTACTACTGTGGTTTGAGGAGATGCTGTTAGATCTTTACTGACCAATAAAAAGACACATCAGCTCGTTTACCGGTCCCATGACTGAATGTCGGCCAAAAATTAAAAATTCATATTCTCTGGTAACTATTCTTGTTGAAATTTACGACAAGTCTACAAATCTCATAGATATACCGGGCAACATGGCATACAATTATGCTCTCTTATGTGTAATCTTAACTTTACCCTTATATCTTTACATTCACATACATCCATCTGGTTTCAAGGTGGATGATCTCTTGCATATGAACCGATCTGTAACATTTGAGGTGCAGCTTACGTCATACCAATGGTTTGTTGAATGGAGATTGGTCAAATAAATAGCAACACAGTTCTGATGGACACTACCGTCTGGCTGTTGACTGGAGAACAGGAACGCGGTATCAAAATTGACAAAGTATACTTTGAATGTCATGAAATAAAGTACTTGTATCAGCAAATTTTATAGGAGTGGAAAAAGACATTTGGCATTCTCGCTTTTCAGTAACAGTAACAACTTTCATACAATAGAAAAGCAGGTGTTATATTTGTTAGGGCTAACAGCTGACGGTCTCCTACATTTGATCATTATAATTGGTCATTATAGCACCATCCTTTAGAGAAAAAGTAAGATATACGGGGAAAATCTACGAAAAATGTCACCAACGTATATATCTATCTATATTTAGGTGTCAATCAACACTAAAAATAGATAGGTACATGCGTGCATAGCTAGCTATATAGCTAGATAGCTAGCTAGATACACACATACACACATACATACATACATACATACATACATACATACATACATACATACATACATACATACATACATACATACATACATACATACATACATACATACATACATACATACATACATACATACATACATACATACATACACACATACATACACACATACACACATACATACATACATACATACATACATACATACATACATACATACATACATACACACATACACAATACACACACACACACACATACACACATACATACATACATACATACATACATACATACATACATACATACATACATACATACATACATACATACATACATACATACATACATACATACATACATACATACATACATACATACATACATACATACATACAACATACATACATACATACATACATACATACATACATACATACATACATCATACATACATACATACATACATACATACATACACACATACACACATACACAACACACACACACACACATACACACATACATACATACATACATACATACATACATACATACATACATACATACATACATACATACATACATACATACATACATACATACATACATACATACATACATACATACATACATACATACATACATACATACATACATACATACATACATACATACATACATACATATGAACTTACGTATGTACATACGTACACACGCTCACACATACCTACCTACCTGCCTACCCACCTACCAACATTATCCTTCACTAATACATACCCTGTGGTACTCCAGTCAGAATACATGAAATGGCTACCATCAGTCCAAGTATACATCCCCTCGGACACTCTATCAGATAAGCCTGGGATACAAAGGTTAGGATTAACATATGTTTTTCAGTGATAAATCTTCCGGTCATAGCCCCTTTATAGAAATTAATTGTTTATCCAAAGGTGATGATATGCAAGACATGATAATGGCAAGAATGCACGTGCCCTGTTTGAGGATAGATTCGATAACAATTACGAAATTAGTATGACTATTCTTTATTTAAAATTGATAATATGGGGTAATTACGAAAATACCGCAAGGATGCACGGGGACATTGGCGCAGCGTATCACCCGATGCGTGAATGCCAAATTTGCTAATCCTGTACATTTGAAATTTAATTTCCATTTATTAGGTTATAAGAAACACATAGATATTTGTGAGTCACATAGAACGTCTGAGACTCTTGCCAATTTGCCAAATGGATGATAACAATGTAAAACATGAAAAGATCACTCTGTAGGGCAACAAAGAGGTAGGAATGTTGTGCTTTGAGAGACTTGCTAGTTTTAGTTATATACCTATCATATTACTCTTTGGATTCTCCAGTTTGCTAGTGCCAAACCTAAAATAATATATGATTACTAGCAAATTTACATAGATATCTAAACAAAATTGTAGCGCTTCAAATTGACATTTCGGACCTATGAAAGTAATTATTTGCTAAATACCAGTTTTACTAATAACACAATATTGTCCGTAAAGTGTCCCATCGATTGGACAGGATTTCAGAATCGAGATGAACTTTGTGATCAAATATATCGTCGTG
Organism: Ptychodera flava; assembly: GCF_041260155.1. Classification (NCBI taxonomy): domain Eukaryota; kingdom Metazoa; phylum Hemichordata; class Enteropneusta; family Ptychoderidae; genus Ptychodera; species Ptychodera flava. The sequence continues at coordinate 34,002,140 of NC_091930.1, forward strand.
ATTGATCGACGGCCAGCCTGAAGACGGCGCAAATACGATTTCAGATTTTCATGGAAATAAAGGGCAAAAATTAGTTTATATCCAACCAAATTGAAACTAAAATTTTGACGAATAAATGGATATGTATATCAAGACAGGCAATCCGGCTTTAGTGCTTGCCCTTTCCGCATATAGTAAGCTCTTAATCGATAGTCCTATGACCATATATAACAGCGGAAGAAAACTCACCGAATGTATTCGACTATAAGCCATTGAAATTTACAAATTTCATTGGGAATTTAAATGGTTTTTTTGTTCACTCGGTCAGAAAGGCCGATCTGTCAGAGAGTTTTAAATGAAGATGCATGGCATTTGCAGGTATGTATGGTAAAAATTAGTCACAGACTCTTTGAAAACTATCGAAACACTCGGAGGCTTTTATGTTTAAAATGATTTCCGAAAGCTCGTTATATTGTCAATAGAGTTTGTCTGTAACACAAATTGCCATTTCTTCAGTTGTGATGTTTATAAATGACCACTAGAAAGAATGTGATTTATTATAGTGGTCAGCGATTAAAATTTCTTTCTTTCTTGTCATCTGTTGAAGATAGTCAGCCACGATGGTTCGAAAGCCAACTTCACGGAAAAATATTGACAGCTTGTGATATAAAAATTCATTACTGACAGTTTATCGAGGAAACTGATGAATGTATCTGGCTCAGATTGTTTAATAACGGTACCGATACACATATAAGCCAAGTGCATTGGGTGATTTGCACCTTCAGCAATGATCTTTTCTCGACTATTGTAAGGGAGGACTATGCTAATTAATGTTGGTGCTCTCACCTATGTACACAAATGTCTTTGGAACTCCAGACACCATGCGGTGTACAATGTTGGCTTCTTTTGCCGTTACAATACTCGATAATGTCGCGTTGTCTTTCAAACAATGTAAATCAGCTTCTGTCCACGTCAAAGTGATATCAGGCTTAAACATTCTGTAGCACTTACTATCAAAGAAAATCCATCCTTGTATACAGTTTCCATCTAAAAAAGAGGTGCAATTCTGAATTTGTTTTATACATGACAACGATGTTTATAAATACGACGCTGATGAATGTTGTGGTGATTGTATGATAATGGTGATGATAATTTTTAAATATGGTGAACTACAAAGAACAAGCCACCCAGAGCAGAATATTACAGAATTTTCGAAAACGTGAATAAAGAAAACTGCCATGCTAAATCTCCCTTTCTTAAGTGCGTGGATTAACAACCGACCTAAGTTGTTGCCGCCACAATGCCATACAGCTATTGAGTTCTTTGAAGCATGCGCACTTACATGTACATAACCATCATAGCGTTACATCGCACACAAACTGAAGCATGTCAAGCAAAGTAGATTGTACATACTGTTTTCTAGATCTGATAGTAATATATCCATTTTTCTGAATTCGTAGCTAGCCAGGAACCCACGGCTGTTATCATCAATACTATCAGATGTGAAAACTATGGTCATTTGGCTGAAGTCAGAAAGATTTTCACCGATTGGTGGCTTGGCATTACACAGACGCCGCCGACTGGTGATGGTCGACATGTATCGACTCTTTATCTCGACATGGTCTGCGAGACAGTTGTCTGACGACCGTCCAACGTCAAATTCAGTAAACACGATGCTTACGTAACTACTGTTATCAGTCTCCAAGATCCATGAGCAAAGCAACATGTCCTGATATGGTACAGGAAAGTCTACTGTTGAAATAGTACCAGTGTTGTGCCTCGTACATACCATCGGGTTTAGGCATACCCTCGACACGTCCTGGCAATTCACTACGTCTAGAATAATGGAAGCATTTATCGTTCAATATTTGTTCAGGCAAAAATACGAAATTATAATTAGGGAATAACATAAAATATGTTGGATAGCAAGCAAATTGACTTGAATTTTTTTTTTCACAACAGATCAACTTGACCTGCTATATTGACCTCTGACTGACTGACTGACTGACATGTTATATGCAAATGACATGTACAGAAGTTTTGACAGAATTGCAAACTTAGAAATCAAGCACTGACAAGGGCTGCTGATAACTAGAAAGTTATCGATATTTATCAGACAATACTGGACACATGAAATAAGACAATATGACATGAATTATTGCATACTTTTTGACTGTTATGAAGTAGTGTAAAACAATTGTACCTTGACCTGACCTTTTTAAAGTGACAAGACATACTTGCAAGGAGATATTACGCAACGTTTGCAAACATCATGATGATAATCACTAAATAAAACGCAAGTACAACGACAGACATTGTATAGGGCAGATGTTCAGTTAAGTACAGGACGCCAAGTTCAATACGGAATTGTGATCAGACAAGATGTTTACTGCCAGAGTAACTAAATTTGACGAGGATTTATTTTACTACGTTTTTCAAGACTCCTGTCAATAACCCACATGCATATCAATATAATCGACACCCATGTGAGGCGTGCGACAATTTCTGGATGCACTGCTGGAATTGGATTGGATATTGGTCAAGATTAAAAAGGCCTGATACAGAATAGACGGACGTACTGCACAGTAAACTTTAAGTTTGATTAAATTGGCTTTGCCAGAAAGTAAAATGACAGCAAATATGAAGATGACAATAGAATAGCTAAGTGAAATCTATCAGATGTTGAAAATACCAGGCGAAGATAAGACAAAGGATGGGAAATTGCTGCTCTGCTGAAGATTCACAGATTTATTGGTACTCCAGGGAACTTGAATGACGGTGCAGAAGAAGGGGCATTGACAATCATCACTTAATGGGAGAAGAACGTCACAGAACTAGGGAAGAACCGCCAAACAGGTGAGGGAAAAAACTCACCCCATAATGGCGACCAGCAAGATGGTCTCAGGGAACTACCCCTCAAAATGGCAACAATGGAGCTTCGGGTGTGGCACCTGGGCAGTCACGTGATCAGCCAAACGCCGCCAGCTCTGTGTCTACTGTGGTTCATATGAAACACATTTAAATAAAATGTCAACTTGGGGAGCCTGAAGAGACTGTTCCAATGCTAGTTATGGACATAATGTATAAACTGGATGATGGCAGAAGTAAGGGGTACAGTGAGAAGGAAATTGTCAGAGCTGTATCACAAGCTTTGTACAAGACAATATAATTTGGTAAGATGTTTCGAAGTAACAAAATGTGATTTTTGAAGACATAAAGAATTCTCTGAAGGATGAATACTTGCAATTCGACTGAGGGGACATTTACAGAGAAATGGACACTGCCATGCTGAGAGAATCAGAGACATAGCTGAACTTTGTGTACAGAGTGGTAATATTACGTAATTTAATACTCCTTGCTGCAATGTATGTAGTTGAGTGGCAGATGTACCCAAAGGATGCTGTTGACAAGGTATTCCTGATGGTAATCAGATCAGGAATTCGAGACCAAGACTTAAAGAAGATGCTAGACCTGTATCTCAAGTTGGGAGACAAAGGTGAGCTGAACCACTATGAAATCCGTAGAGTTGCTCTACTTGCCAAGAAAGAAGAAAAGAATAATGAGCTAAAAAAGAATTACTGCAGCGGCACGGACTGCAACAGCAAGTGCTGCAGATGTGCAAGTGGAGAGAAAAGGAAGGAAAGCAAGCTCCAAAATATCTGCAGATAAGCAGGGCTAAGAAAGGTAAAAAGGAAGTAAAGAAATCGAAATTGGATGAATTAATTGCGATTATGAATTAAATGCAGGAAAAGCGGAATGGAGGTGGACCGAATACTATATCGGACACAACTCTCTTCCGTATGTTTGTGCTAATTGTGTTAAATAAGGACGTTGGGGCTGTAATCACTGTTTCATCTGCAGAGATACAACCCACGTCAAAGCAGATTATCCATGGGGAGGGCAAGACACAGAAAGTCGGGAAACGCCAGCATGTTACCCCCAAGGGACAGGGAATAACCAACCAGCCTGACGAGTCCTGAAGTTGTAACCACTGCCATAAGAAAGATATAGAGACATTCTACCGGTTTCAGCATTTAATGCCTGTATGTATTTTTCAAAAGACTGTCAGGAAGCACATTGAGAACATCATCGTGTTGTCTGTAAAGTCATAGAGCAGGTGAAGGCCCAAAAAGCATCAATGTAGTTCAACAGAGGTACCAAAAATGTCATTTCCGTATCATTTTGCACCCGTTTAACATGACAGGTTGACAACATTTGTGGGAAAGAAGTGTATGGTATGGTGTCGCATCTGGGGAAAGAAAGTACAAGCATTGTGGGATACCGAATCAAAGGTATGTGTCATCTCACAGTCATGGAAACAGACTTACCTGAACAATGTGCCACTAAAACCAATAGAATCTTCACCGGGAGAGGGTACAAAATTGAACATTAAAGCAGTAAACAGAACAAACATTACTTGGAGTGGTTTGATAGAAGTGGACTTTGAACTTGGCAGAGACGATACATCTAGGGAGCGATTAAAAGAACTTATCCTGGGAATCAAAGTACCTCAGACGACCCTGACTGCCCAATCATTGTCTATAATGTGATAGAAGAAATCTGCAGGGACTAGAGCCAAGATTCGCAAAGACAGGTAGAGACAATTCCTGTCTCATTTCCGTTATTTGACAAACAAGCATGAAAGGAGTGATCAGTCTAATTCAGGACAACACTGAATTTGCACTTTCACTGTGGGAAGAAAAGGTGTAAAGATTCCAACTGGACAGACTTTTTATGTAAAATGCCAAGCACGTACTGGAGCTAAGACCCCGGGAGCTAAGACCTCTGATATTTGAACTATATGCCAAATATCCCTAGCGTGATGAATTGCAAGTACATGAACACTTAGCAAAGTTACAGCCTTGATCATTACACTGAATCAGTATACCATTACAGAACACAACAAAGCATGACATAACTCTCAGAGGCCGTACAGCACTGGGACCAATCCAATTTATCAAGTCAGTGATACCGTTAGAAGTCCGTGAAGAAACAGAGAAAGCAGATGTCAAACAATAACAATCGGAAGTGGTTATCAGGGCAACAGCAAACAAACAGACAGACCAAGTATGAGGAACATAGGAAGCACCTGTTGATCTAAGTCACCCGACAGAAGCCGAGCAAAAGGCAGCAAGACTTATGTTGTAGGAAGGAGCTGGAGCTTTTGCCAGAGATGACAAGGACATTGGATGTATAGAGAATCTGAAATTGCATATCAATTTGACCAATAAGGAGCCAGTCCAGCAAACTTATTGATCTTTACCTCGTCCACTATACCATGAAGTGAAATAATATTTAGAAGATCTCATTGATCAAGGATGGGTAACCAAATCAAAGTCTTCATATTCATCGCCCGTGCCTGTGTTCGGGGAAAAACGGAAGCTTTCGACTGTGCATAGGCTATCGTGAACTGAACAAAAAGTCATATCCGGACTGTCAACCTATTCCACGCATTCAGGACATCTTAGACGGGCTTGGAGGGAATTCTTGGGTTTCTGTTTTGGACCAAGGGAGAGCATACCACCAGGGTTTCATGAAGATGAAAATCGATCGCTCACAGCATTTGTGTAACCCTTGGGACTCTACAAATTGGTGCGCATTCCCTTCGGACCATCTTTCAAAATACATATGGAAGATGATTGCATGGACTAAGTTATGTCAACTGTATTCCATATTTAGACAACATCTTAGTCTATAGCAGAACATTTGAGGAACACATAGATTATATCAGAAAAGTCCTACAGTGTTTGCAACAATAGTAGCTGAAGGCAAAGACATGTGACTTATTCAAGACAGAAGTCCACTATCTGGGAAGATAATATCAGCAGACAGATACAGACCAGATACCACAGATACAGCAGCTGTACTAGCTCGAAGGAAAGAAAATCCTCAAATGTTGGTGAACTGCATAAACCGCAAGGATTGATCGGGTATTAACGATAATAGATCAACGACTTTTCCAGAATATCCAACCACTGTAAGACCTGCCGTCAGAAAACATCCAAAGTAAAGAAAACAGGAAGGTTCAACTACATTCCGCTCAACCAATAGTGTGGACAGATCAACACATGCAAATATTGGTCAGCCTGATCACCTATACAGTAAATGCACGTGTGGTGGCCTACCAAGACTATGAGCAGCCATATGTACTTCACACTGACGGCACGTTTTTGTCAAGAATCCTGTCTATAAACCCAACGCATACGAATATAATCTACACCTGTGTGAGGCGTGTAAGAAATACTACATTTATATAAACAACTTCGTGATAATTAACAATAAGAATAATAAATATTTTGAGTAAGCCAGGAGGGTATGGAATGACTAATTATGGAGTAGAATGAGAAACATATAAAACGGATATTTTATTGATAATTATTGAGCTTGACTATTAGTCATTTTAAAGCTAAATTCCATAAATGTGAAACATTGTTTCTATTTATGGGTCAGCATGGTTTACACATCTCCACTTTTACGACTTAAATCCAAAAATAAACAGATAAATTTGCAGCTGAATGGGCCATGTAGGTAGTTGGACATGGAGTAGTTTTAGGCTATTAAACTAAATTCAATTAGTCATCATATAAGTTCTGATTTTACAACACATACTCTTTTTATATAAATCGAAATTATATCTTTTTATTTTCTTATTAATACAGTTTACGAAACTGCTCGCAGTGTGAAAACGAAAGAAGTTTTACTTTGGAAGATGAAGAGCTTCCAAAACATAAGGAATATGTGACAGTCAAAAAATTAATCGGAGACGAGTGGGGTAACTGCACTGGCTCACGGTCAACGTCGTTATTAAGATAGTTTGTGCCTAAAATTGAAAAAAAATTAAAAGTTAGTCCACATTTTCTTCAAGAAAACTTTTGACTGTTTCCTATGCACAATTTGGTACAAAAGAAAGAAAGCACCCGATATTTACCTACAAAATGGCAACCATCCGTCTGTCAATACTATGGCGAAATATACATAATTGATTTTCGGGAAAAAAAGAAGCCGATTAAATCTCTGAGATACAAAATGGGTCCTCTAAAGTGTTAGACGAAAATTGCATTGCAACAGATTGACAATCCAAATATGTTTTCCTAGGCGCATTCTCCCTTCAGACAGGTCAAAGAAGATGATGTTATAGTATTGAAGTTACCGTCATACAAAAAGATGTAGTATTCCCAACTTAACGACTCTGATGTTCTTGTGCCATCTTTCCAGTGGGGCCGTCGCCCAAACACACATTCTTGATTGTACCTATTGTACAGCACGTAAGTGCACGGTTCTTCCAACAGCTTTTCATAGAAGTTTAGGCAGAGTCTTTCACACTCCTCTCGTGTTATTCCTTGCGTAGATATCGGTTGGGTAGAAAAAGCGAAAACTTTTGTATGTCCCATTTAAGAAACCACCTGCAATGAAATTTCATAACATAATTTAACTGCACCAATCGAATAATATGAAGAAACGATGTAAAATTTAACAAGCGACATATGAGTAAACTATAACAAGTTTCATTGTACGGGAAGTTGGACAAAAGTACAACGAAAAATGCATTACGACTACTCCATGATCTCTCATACCTTGCACTTTCGCTAATATAGATCAACTACTTTTATCAGCATAACTTAACCGGTTTCAGAAGTCATTATATTGATTTCTACGTCGCGTAGTCAGAACAACGTATCAGAGAACTTTAATGCCAACTAGCAATGTCAAGGGAGAAATGAAAACCGTCTGTGTGCACAGTACAAAAAATTACCCACAATTCTCTTTGATTTGTAACCTTGAAGATTACTTTTCTTACAACTTTTTCAGTTCTGTATGCAAGCAATAATGTGCAGCAACAGAATAAATGATAAACAATATCAAGTAAAAGTACGTTTACAAATTTCTGTGAAAGTTTCCAAATAACCATTAAACAACCTTGGAAGTCACGTCCTGTAGGTACTACAAATGCCATACTTTTGGGCAGCAATTTATGACGAACTGAATGGGTCATTCGCTGAGAAAACGTAGAATGCAAATTTATTTTGTCATTTCCTTTGGGAAAAATCAATATCCTTTTGTTTCAAAAAGCAGGTGCAACTAGTCTCCCTACTTTCCATCACATAATTATGTATGCACGGCTGAAGACACAATCAGTGGAACACTTTACAAAATAGCTATCTCCTCTCTCAATCTTGCATAATTTTCCAAATCATTTAAAAGAATTGAGAATTGAGAAGAATGGTGTCCTTAAAAGTACGTTTTCAGAATTTTTTACAACCAGTCTATGAATTTGTCTACACTTGGGTTACCTGGTAGACTTCTCTGGGGAATCTCTGAGGATACAAATCATAATGAATTGTGGGAAATCTACAGTACTGTGGTGTGTGGCATAGTCATAATGGAAATGTGTATATTGGTAGCAACAATTTTCCACGTCGAGTGATCGCCGGAGAAATCAAACAATGTCAATTTTCAAACATTTCCCTGCAGTCAGCAGAATCCATCTTGACATTGAATATAATTTTGACCTACCTTCATCATGGGAGTATGAAGAAAAAAGCCAGACCTCTGCCTTCGGCTTCATAAAAGCTTCATCCGCTGTTTTAAATTTAATCATCGCCCCATAAGCCAGTACAGCAGGCTGTATGGTATGCATATTACCATCAGCTGTATACACCTTGAATTTAAGAATTGATAGATGTGTATTTATTTTTTTAGACAAAAAAAGTTTCTTGAAGCCAATACGGTGGCAATACTGTGTTTTCAAAGGTTCAAGCTCACAACATATAGTAGCCAGTCACCTAGGGGATAAGTAACATACAAAATCGCTCGGCCAACTCCCAACTATAAGTGGTTCAGAAAGTAGGCTACGTTGTTCCAATTTTTCTGACTGCGACCCCTCCACATACTGCAGAGTTCATAAAGCACTTACGCTCGTACAATCATTATCACACATCGTACACAAACTTTGTCGACGTAAAGAATACATAGCTTAAAGTGGGCAGAAGAAAGTCTCGGGGACAATTCTCTCCACAAGCAGAGCTATGAACCCAGGGTAGGTAGAAAATATGTTGTTTCAATCGGGTTCAAACTCACAACATACCGTGGCCAGTCACCTAGCGGGAATGTACCGCGCGACTGCAGTAATTTGGCAAAAGGAATCCCTCGGGTATAAGCAATATCAATTGTGTCGTTTTTGTGTGATACTTGCCTTAAAAGCAGACCTCATCATAAAGGCAAAGACGACTATAATGTGGTTTGCATTTGTGGTAACACGTCCAAAAGAAGCGGTAAATTACGTTGGATAAACCTGTTTTGCCTTTCTCGACGGTACTGCCGACCTTGATAAAAAACATGCACGAGCGCTTTTTCTCTCATCAAACACTCCTTATGCTTTCCCTGCATGCGTTGTTCCCGTCCTTCACTTACCAATTCAGTTTCAGCAGGATTGTGCCATAGAGTTGTACTTGATGTATTACTGTAGACGATTGTGTATGACAAATAGCCAAAATGAAAATTTCCTGCGAAATGCAAATGGACCGCAACGCCAGTCACTTTCTTTATGTATTTCAATTTGATTACAATATAGTTCTTATTTGGCACCCACAAGCCCTCGCGATAAAAGTTTCCATTGAACCAAAATATCATGCTCTTTTCGGGTGCATGATGACCAACATAATCATTCACTTTCAGTACTGTAAGATTATATTCGATCCCTATTATCCAGTCATTGAACATAGGTCTGATCATTTGAGAGCACGTTCCTTCACAGCCTGTAAGCAGAGAAATATTTTCGTTAAGCAAGGTTATATTCACAATCACGTTGAAATAGTTATCACACTTTAAAACGAGATCCAACTTTGCCGCATTGCCTTTCCAATCTTTCTTACTTCGACAAAATTGAACTTAACCATTTGTCAGTTTTCAAATTGCTTAATAGGGACATTCAGATTTGGCGTCCTTTTTACATTGTTTTGAGACATAAAAGTACTTATAAATGCACTAAATATATAATACCATTCTCTAATTAATAATAAGATACGCTATAATGTTGCAATGTGAATTGAAAAAAATAAACATGATAACCATTACACTTCAATAGATTCTATGGTAACGTACTTAGGGTGGAAAATGTACATTCACCAAGTCAGTGGAAGCGGCTTGGATTACTAGATGACTGACATGGGCATGTTTTCAGTCAGACTAATCAAGTGTATGCACATTATATGAATTTAGTAGGAGCCACTATGCATTGATTATATCCTTTGTACTACTAGTAGACAATATTGAGTCCGAGGCTGCCTAATGCTGAGTTTAATGATGTATTCATTGCTTTGGTGATGATGTGTAAAGGCGAATGTATATGTGCGAGTGTTTCGCGAACTGTGCTCTGCATGGAATGTCATGGTTAGGAAACGACAACTCATCTTGGTTTTTGAGTCACTGGTGTTTAGGGTAATAATTTGGCCTGGCGATTTTCATTGTGAAGTATTTTGATGAAGGTGAATATTTGCTGTAATCAGTGAGATAAAATCCGGTCTAGACTTTGCTGGACTTCTATCTTCGGTGGATAGTACTACTGGTGAACATACTTGTCTCCGAGGCTATCTGAAGCCCAATTTGGTACGATATTAAATGTATACGTATGTAAGGCAATTATCTGAATAAACGTCTAAAATTAATGAGTGTTCTACCACATGCCGACCGTTGGGAAATTTTTTTCTGAAGAATGTCACAACATAGCTGTCTACATGAGACAAGACATTCATCACACTATGTCTATCGTATTATTGATTGGTTGTGAGTATACGCATCATTTTATTATCAGTCCGGCGAATATTTTCAATCCGAGCCACCACCACAAATGTTTTGACCCAACTTGATATTTTTTATGCACATAAAGACAATTTCAGACAATAAATTTCTACCTAGTAGATCTGACGATCGCGTGAATGCGTGAATCTTTACAGGTGGTTGACAAACATACTTGATGCGTTCTCATTCTTATTGTAATATTGCTCTGCAAATTGCATTAAGCAATTTACCCTTGGAAGAGATAAGAGCAAATTTTGTTTGAGTTACCTATCAAATGTATGAAAACGTTCATACTTACCTTGGATATCTGCAGCTGTGCATAAAACTCCTCTTACAAAATTCCTCCTCATTTTTACATCTCCAGACTCAGCCAAAGAAGGGTTATTGCACCAATCTGAAGCTGGAATCCTTTCACTTGGACCTAGCGCTAGGATCTTATCCTTCACCCAAAATAGTTCACAGTATACTCGCTCTAATCCAAACACCTTAGCTGTGTACAGATCTTCTTGAGATGCCAATGTAGCATCGAGCTTCTGACACGTTTCGGCAGCTTCTTGGTGTGTATATCTTCCCAGTACAACAAATGCGATTTCTGAAGCGAATTACAATGTATGGTCAGTAATATGCGTTAAATCGAGAGATTCAACAAAAGAGAAATTGTCTCTTAATATTATAATTTCCTATAACCACCAGAAGACGGTTTTCACCTATATCAGAATGTGTGATATTCTCTCTTTTTCTGAGCAGACATATTATGAGCTTTTGTCATTTTGTCGGAGTCGCGGGGAAATTATTATGACCACACAGACGCTGAAGAGAATGTTATAAACTAGGTACAGCCATAAAAATCACCACCAGGCTGTGTTTGAAAAGTACATTACTGCCATAGCTATCGCTAACAACTAAAAATGTTCAAATCAAAATAATAAACGGTACAAATGAGTTTCTATCTAATTATGTAGGTATCTTCCCGGCTCGCTTCTGGAGGACATACGTACTTTCCCCATAAACCTGTATAAAGGGCATCGTCGATATAATTTGGATCAACACGAATCACTTGATTTTGAAATTCACATTCAAGCAGTGTAATTAGTTCAGTCACATATATTTAGGCTATCCTGTGATAAAGGAAACAGATTTCTTCTACTCAAAAGTGGCCGAGAGGCATTTTGATGTGTGAAGAGTCTCAACTTCACGGAGTCCAGAGGACGAACATGCAAGCCCTGCATTCATTGTGTAAGATTTCCTGTAGGTCTCAACAATAGTATGGGCATGTAGTGAAATGTATACTTACTCATTTCGCATAAAGTACCACTGTAACCAAGTGGACAAACACATAAGTAGCGTTCCCAAAGAGGTACACAGGTCCCTCCATTTCGACATCGCTGCTGGTCGCAAACGTGTGGTAATGGATATGCTGTTACAAAGAAAAGGAAAACTAATATCTGCCTGACGTAAATAGTAAAGTGTCAATAACGAAATTGGGCATTGCAAACGAACACTACAACGTGTGGAGCAGTCTCGATCAGAAAAATTTAACAACTTGGCCGGCTATTGAACCACTGTTTTTTGGGAGTGGAGATTTAGCTGAGCGGTTATCTCTGTGGCCTCTCCACTAGGCTACTGATGCCGTATGTTATGGGTTCGAACCCGATTGATAACTGGCAGTATTTTCTACCCTGGGTTGGTAGCTCTGCTTGAGGACAGAATTGTCCCCGAGGTTATCGTTCGCCCTGTTAAAGCGATGTATTCGTTTCTTCGCTTCGATAAAGTTTGTATGTGCGATGTGTGATAGTGAGCGCGCGTGCGTGAGTGCATCACGAACTCTACAAAGACAAAGTGTGGAGCAGTCTCAGCCAGAACCAGATATGAACTGAATTGCCTCGCGTGCACATTTTGTAAAGTACTTCTTGGGGTATTGGCTTTTATGACATTACATTGTTTTTATTCCCGAAATTAATCCAATCTATCTAAATTTGACATATTCCCCACTGTATTACGCAATGAAAAAAAGAAAAGAAACCATTTGAAAAATCATGATCCAACAATATCTGTCGATGCAAGTGCAAATGGCTGAGCAGGCTCTTGACTGGCAGAGGTCGCTTTTGCGTATAAATTCTGCATATTTCACATAAAATTGCCATGTAGAACGAGTTGACCTACTTCACAGTATCTCAATGCGCCCAAAAACGATACAATCATCTGTGCCGCGCCGTGTAGCAGCAAAATGAGTTCGTGACCTTTGAAGTACGCGTTTCAAAATAAATACCCATGGGAACCTGCTCACCACGCCACGCAACTCATGTACAGCTGACTATGGTGCACTTGTCAGGCGATGGTCGATGATTCTGGTTATTGCCTATATTGTCAAGTTCAATGCCTAATTTACGGAAACACGAACTCTGTCTAGTGTATTCGAAGCTCTGCGTACAGGTTGTGCACACGGCCTCTACCACGTGGTGTCCTGTGGACAGTGTGGTACAAGCGGTCGGCCTACCACCGTACCGCCGGGAAACGCAGACCTATTGTACGCAGGAGCTAGCCTACTGCTGCTGATTTAACATCAATGCCAACATGGAAATCTCATGAAAAATTTGTCATTGTTGGTTCTGTAGCTAATACAATCTTGAAAAGCAACTTAAAAGACACAGACTGTCAATACGTCGCCATAATATTATGCTGATCTCAGCGGAACCATGCCGGAATATAAATTCGCTGACACACACACAAGATTGAAAAGTGTCACTCTACATCTCATTCTCAGAGAAAAATGCATTGATCAAATATTATGACGCTTACCTTCGATAATCTAGCTTTTGGTTCGCTATGTCCAGAGTAACCCACACGATTCTTAAAGTCAAACGTCGACACGACGACATCAACAGTCAAAACTCAAGATTAGCGATCAGCGCGGCCGAGTGACTGAATTCAGAAATCACTTTGTGTAAATGTTTTAGTATAGCGCCCTCAAACATACTTATTTAGCGTCCCATAGACTTATACAGGCCACAAATTTTCTTTTACTCATAACTTGATAAATTCGCAAAGCACAACCACCAAAAACTAATCAGTTCTTGCAAATTTGAAGAACAAATTGAGTGCGAAATGTGATCGGAATCTGCCAAGCCGTTTTTGAGATATCGTGCTAACAGACAGACACACACACACAGAGAAACGCCTAAACCATAACCTCGCTGCGCGCATGCGCACGCGAGGTAAAAATGTAACAACGTAGCTGGCTATTGAACCACTTTTTTTTGGGAGTGGAGATTTGGCCGAGCGGTTATCTCTGTGGCCTCTCCGCTAGGCGACTGATGCCGTATGTTGTGGGTTCGAACCCGATTGAAAACTGGCCGTATTTTCAAGTCACAAGTCCAGCAGGTGAAAATCACACGTGTGTGTACACATTTTGTCAGGATACAAGAGTTGAAATATGATACAGGAACATTGGAAGTAAAGTGGCTATGGAAGGCTCTTTACAAATATTTTTTTTCAGGATTACCTGGACATGAAGGTTTAACGGTAAGTTGTATAAATAGGGGATGGAAAATAACCTTGGAATTGTGACGAATGTGATCTCCCAAAATACGCTCGCTAAATATGATTTTAATTTGCATGTGCGAATGAGGCTCTCACTTCGCCTCTGCTTTCCATTTTTCATTGCCACTGATTCAGATTGGTGTATGGATAAGGATTCAGAAAATCACATTACCTGGCATCGAATTCTCATGCGTTTTTCGATTCAAAAATTTCCACATCCAATAACAAGAAATTGTTTAATAGTTTTACGAAAAAAGTCGACAGGCATATGTATTCCAGAGTGTATTACCTTTGTGTAAAGATTGATAGGAATTAGTGCGGGAACATTTGAGTTACAGCTCTCGACATGCAAAAGTCAGATGAGATTGGTCGGCAGACAGCCATATTTGATTGTATCAAAAATATTTACATGTTCATATTTAGGTCATATTGTATTGTCCTCGTGCAAAGTTTGAATATAAACGGTTTATATCTAAGGTGCATAATGCCAACAGACATGGAATTTCATGGCCGTCTGGTAACCACATCTGAACTTATCCCAAAACAAATTGTGTACATATGTCCGCAATAGTGTATTACCCTTGCACCAATCTTGAAATAAATCAGTCTAGGCATGTCTGAGATACTTCCGCGGACGCACTACATTCAAGCTATTAGTCCCCGCCCAACTTCGTCGGCGGCGGGGACTGAAAACGACATTGACTTCGATGCATTTTATCTCAAATGCAGGTTGGATGCGATATATTTGAGCAACGTTTGGCAGCTTTAAATCGTTTTAACAAAAACACCGAAATTTTCCGAATGTTACTATACAAATTAAAGTACTAACAACGCATATTTCCGCCGCCCTATAAAGTGCATTGGTAATAGCTAACACAGCGCTTTCAAAATCGAACGTAATACATGATACTTTCAATGGGACGCATTTTTTTTTTCATTTTCAACAATTTATGGGAAGTTGTCGTCCTCACTATTCTACGAGTTTCCGTTGCAAGATAAAGATACAAGGAGATACCTAAATCGAGGAATTAAGCGTAGAATTCTATACTCATTGTAACCGAACGCGTCCGTAATTATTATTTCATATTTGCTGTTCTATTAAGAATCAACAAATTGTTGCACGCAAAATTTACGTTATGAGATTTCCCTTGACTTGTGCGTACTATTAGGGCTTGTTGAACTGACAGGTTTTGTCTACCCGTCACCCATTAATATGAAGGTTTTTTTATCGCCCCTGCCAATAATATTTTTGTTTTGCATATGTTTGCTCTGCCTTTTAATATCGTGTTTTGTCATACTTGACTTTATGATCACATTATTAAGGACGCGATTAAAACGACCATGCGTTGTTCATCAAACTCTAGCATTTTGTAAGCTAAACTGTCGCTGACCCGACTTTAGAATTCATGAGAAGGACAAAGTATGTAATTGTAAATATAATTTAAAGTTAGCAACACGTCTTAAATGTCCACTGACTCTGTTGTACTTATAAAACAGTTAAAGTTAAATTTTTCTACCCAATCATTCTTTAGTTTTGAGGCACAATTATAGCTAAAGAAGTTTAAAGGTATGCATCAATCAGATTTTAAAGAATGTCTTGGGTTGCTAAAAGCGTTCTCCTGAAAGAATATGGGTTTTAGACAGTGCACATGCATACATGGTCTCAAGTAAAAAGGCCAACGAGTACAAGCAGGTGCAAAATTATTACATACTTACAAATTATATTATAAGCCAACATGAGCCAGCCTTCAAATAAATATTCACTTACAACACATTTCTCCGGGGTTTTCCATGTGGCATATTCGGTACAACCCGACACCTACAGGACAAATTAAACTTTCCATCGTAGGAAAAACATTCCGGCAGAAGTTCTTCTCCAGAATACCAGTATAGATTAACCAGTCCAAAAAGGCTCTATTCTTCGGCCGTCTTTCTGTCAAAGTGGTTATCCAAGGCAAGCATGCATAGCCTGCAGCACTTGTGGCCTTCCTTCCACGGTAGTCATATCCCTGTTTGTTCCAATAACACTCCCCAGCACCGCCAATATGGCACAATAAGATATGAAAAGTAACTAGCCTGTAGTAATCTTAGTAATCTATCGAAATGTTTGTTTCGTATGCTGCCATAAATTTGCAATAATTTAATAACGGGCGTAAATGAATACTCAATCCGTCCTCTAGTGAACAATACACACACACACACACACACACACACACACACACACACACACACACACACACACACACACACACACACACACACATACACACACACACACACACACACACACACACACACACACACACACACACATATATATATTATATATATATATATATATATATATATATATATATATATATATATATATATATATATATATATATATATATCGAAGTATACATCTGTCCACGCGGGAAATTACATTGCTAGATGCTAAAGCAGAACGTTATAAAGAATAACACGAATTACTTCAAGTACAAAGTAATGATATATGTTACTTTAATTTCATGCATCCTTCAATCATGCAATCTTTAGAGACAAGAACTGAAAGGATTCTTAGTTCAACACTCTCATATAAGTGTTGTCTAAATTTGATAAATAATATTTGTTTCAGTGGCGACATTGTGAAACTAACTCAGACCCTTTGTTTAACAGCGTAGATTTGTCAGTATTGTAAATGTGCAGCTTTTCTGATATACAAAGATTACATATCTTGCTGATGTTAGAGTAACTTGATGCTTTGTCAATAATTGACCATGAGATGTCAAAGACCTGGTTCTTTTGTTTAAAGGGCAAGAAGAACTTTGAAAGCTCCATGCAGTGCCGATAACTTTCATTACGGGATTATTGCATGTGATTAGCGAAGTGCGTCTTGAAGGTGTTTTCAGTGAGGCAGATGTAAACCCTCTTCCATGTTGTCCCCGTTGATATCTTGACCTTGTAAAGCACACACAGTACTGGAGATTTCCAATATCTCGTCATGATTTGTACACATGGAAACTCCTCTGTGAAGTCTACTGTGTCTGCCATGTATAGACAAAATTCACAGACTAGTTTTTTTTTTTAATTTGAAATCGTATCTTGAAAGGACACCTTTCTTCTCAATTCCCATTTTAAATGATTCAGAAAAGTACGCGTGATTAAGTGAGAAGATAGCATTTTTGTAACATTTTCCACTATTTCTTTCTTCCACCATACAGAATAATATAGTGGAAGGTAGGGAGACATAGTTGCACCTGTTTTATGAAACAAAGGAATATTGATTTTTTCCAAACAAAAAGAGAAAAATATTCATGCTAAGTTTTATCAGAGAAAGGCCCCTTCAGTTTGTCATAACTTGATGCCTACAAGTAAGGCATTTGTAGTACCTGCAGAATGCGACTTTCATGGTTATTTAATGGTTTAATTTTAAATTTATACGAAAATATCTAAACGTACTTCAATAGATATAAATAATCATATATATGTTTTGTATATTGCTTTCAGGCAGAATGGATAAAGTTATAAAAATTATAAAGTCGTGTTTACAAATCAAAATGAATACTGGGTAATTTAGTGTACTGTACCATACCTTTGATTGACATTTACCCTTCAAAGGCCATGTAGACTTGTCCCGGCAATTACAATCAGCTGGTCGATCTTGACGTTCTTCTTCGGTGATTACTCTCTTATTTTGCGATTTGATTATACTAATTTATTCATACATCTGTAACTCTCTTTTATTGTGTTTCTATTGAAGATCTTATGAAGTTTAGTCCCCTGTTTATCAACAAGTTGAAGAAAATTACTTGCCGATATTAGTTTCCACGTTCTTGCTGAAAGGGGTGAGCCACGTGATGTTACGTTTCATGTTATTGTTCCTTCTCGCTGATTTGTTGGTCTTGGCATGTTCAATTTGATCTGTGAACCAGCTTGAGTTTAAAGCTGTGTTGTAGTGCACTTTTGTATTTATCAAAGATGCCCTTATCACTGTATATTGTTGAGATGCTTTGCGTATTGCGTCAGGTATGTGTTTAATTATAGTTGGCGGGTTATTAGACTGCTTATGGACATACCTTGTTTGGTTGTTTGGTTTACGGTACGGATGGAACTTGCCGTCATTTAGATTAAATGTAAAGTCAAATAATTTCTTTTTCTGATTTGCCTAAATTGTGATCTTCAGCCCCTTTCAATGAAAAACCTTTGTGATTTCCTATTTCATATTTTCCGCCTTGCTGGCTGTGGTATTCCTGACTACACCAAGTCCGTCGTCCCGGTATAAGCCAATTAGATCATCATCATATTTCTTGGCGATTGCGCCAAGGATACACATACTTACAAATTCGCATATTTCAGCACCGTCGAAGCACCCCATTTTGAAATCGACTAAATCCTTATGCTATCTTTAAATCCAGGTTATCATGTCCATAAGCTGTCTAATTACCCGCCAACTAAACTTAAACATATACCTGACGCAAAGTATCAACGGGGACAACATTGAGAGGGTTTTCATTTGCCTCACTGATAACATCTTCATGACACGCTTCGCTAATCACATGCAATCATAACGAAATCCATTACGAAAGGTATCGGCAATGCACGGAGCTCTCTAAGTTCGCCTGGTCCGTGAAACAAGAGAAAAAGGCCTTTGACATCTTGCGGCCAACTATTGACCAAGCATTGAGCTAAGAATCCTTTCAGTTCTTGTCGAGTTGGTTTGAAAATGTTGCCACCAGAACAAATATTATATATATATATATATATATATATATATATATATATATATATATATATATATATATATATATATATATATATTATATATATATATATATATATATATATATATATATATACTGCTCATTGATAACATAGGTATAGATGTATTGATCCATGTTAATGCGTATATATATATATATATTATATATATATATATATATATATATATATATATATATATATATATATATATATATATATATATATATGCATCAATACATCTATACCTATGTTATCAATGAGCAGTGAGGAGGACGGATTTAATCAATCATACAATCCCTGTTGTGGAATGTATTAAAAAGTGTTGCGTTCCATTTAATGCTGAACTAAGCCTTGTACTTTCAAAACAAGAATCATTTTAATAGCTAAGTTACGTGGTTTACAACATCGAAAAAGCAAATCACATGTTAAATGTTCAATTATGAAACAGTGCACATTCTTAATCCAGTTGTCAATTCCTTAAAAACTGAAAGCTTTGTAAAGTTATGATGTACCTACCATACGTTGTGTACACTTCTAGTTCAATGATGCTAAAGATTTTTGAAATTATTTTGTTGCCAAGGACCATCAAAGCATATTTTGAGTGAATCCATTTGTCACAGTAAAATGTAACCCACACTGTGGTAGACCCAATGTATTCTAATTCAATGCAATCGCCATATCCCTTATCGATATCCTGTAGAGTTAGGCGGGTACAACATGGTAATTCTGTATTCAATTGGTTTATAAATAGAATATGCTGAAATCCAATTCCTTCAAGGTCTCGTACTGTAAAGGAAGAATAAATACTCAGTTCCGTTTATATGGCACCCTACATGGACCTGGTATACCAACAAAGAGACATTTTGATCCTGAATTAATTCTAGCCTGTATGCTTTACATGACAAATCCTCCAACCATAGCGATTCATATAACTCAGTGCCAAATATTTAAGACAGGTGCACAATACTATAAATCTTTGTCGTACCAATATATTATCATCAATATGCAGCATCCGAGATCAGGTCTAAGTATGCGTGTCTTATGTTCTCTATCAATTTCAACACACATAAACAACTACTACATTGGCACGATATAACCTAAGAGTCACCAATAAACAAATATTGTAGAGCTAAATAGCATGATGTTGTTGAGTATCAGCTCTCGAGTTTGCTAAATTTGCATTTCCGTGGCAGTATTTTGAAAGTTTTGAAGTGATAAAAATACTTTTTAAGCACTACGATTGTAAATTTTGGACCTTAACGTCATAAGGCAGATATGTCTAAAAGAAAAAGAGATCACAAGAATGGAAACAAAATTTATGAACTAAAGGTCAAAGACTTGCCCGAAAAAGCAATGACAGTCAGCAAGGTATTTTACCGATCCTTATGTTTGTAAAATGGTTTCAGAAAAAGGGAGTTACCACATATACTCCTTTTATATCCTTATTAATCAAATAACAAACAAATTATTCATAATCTTCTGATAGAATTATAATCACGTTACTGAATGTTCTGTGACCAGATGTCATTCAAGCCGGATGAAGCATTGGCAGAAGGATTCCGATTCTTTCTATTATCATATCGAAAACAAAGATATGGTCAGATTACGAAAGGGGTTTTCGGTCGCCTCTTATAGGAAGTTGCTTCCTTAGTTTTTAGGGTCAAGAGTTATTTTTATCAATAAGCTTTATCCTTCGTCTGTGGAAGATATGCATTCAGATCAACCGTTATTTTCATTCTAAAGGGACCTTTTAGATAACCTAAACTAATATCAAATTACATGATGATGAGGCAGAGCTTGGTGTTTATCTAATTTGTGCAAACTCTCAAGTTCAAACTTAACACCCCTTGATTGTGAAAGCGTATGAGTCGTCTGGATTCTGCTTTGAACTATAAGTTGTTATAGATCCCCTAAAGTCTGTCATATTTGCTGAATCGACACGGAGTCCGTTTGTCAACACTTAAGTATGGCGGGAACTCTATTGTTCTACCGTATTTTCGTAATTAAGTACGCCAAGTCAAAGCAATAACGAGTTATTCGGTCAGTGCGATGCCTCTAAAGTACAGAAGGACATCGAAAGGAAAGTCAAAACAGAATACCTCGCAAGGATTGACCAGATGTCTACACAACACCTTAAAACCTTCGGTAAATGGAAGAAATGGTTTCTGATACGAAACAAGATTGACTAGACGTCTCAGCCGACAACATAAAATCAACTTGCCATTACATTGGTAGTGCAATGAACAACAGCCTGGAATTACGCATCAACCAAGATAACCACAATCTCCATTAACACCACCTATATAGGTGATTTGTCGAAGACATATATGTCTTCGACAAATCTGAATCTGTGTTTCTTATGCCTGTAAAATCGAATAACTTTCAACCTTCAAAAAGGCAAGAAAAAGTCCAAATCAAAGAAAAAAGTCGCGCTGTGGAAACTCCACCTAAAACAGCCAAGTCGTCTGATACTGAGAGCCATTGCATTGAAATGGCAGTTTGGATAGATCTTGCAAGGTGAAATGATTCGATGCAGCTTATGTTTCCTATTTTCACCTAGTATATTTGGACATTGACGATGTCGAATCCAGTCGATACTTCTGGCCATGCAATCATAACATTGCTTTTGTGATGAGTACGATTTTGATATTCAGGATTCAACGGCATACTTTCGAGACTTTACTCAGCATTGCTACAAGAAAATGTAACACTAAATTAAGGACTCATTATGCCACAGGAAGCCAACGCCGAACTAAAAGCTCGCTTACGAGTAGCTACGATCCGTCCTGTCATCAACCGGTTAAGGACCACAAAACAATAACTTCAACGGTGACACAAACTGATGATCAAACCTCTCGGTATCATAACACGCGTAGTTTGCATGGTCACGAGAAACTTTGTCCAAAGCAACTTTTATTTATTGGTGACTCTCTACTTCGCTATATATCACCAAAGAATAGTGACACTGCAGTATACTCTATACCCGGCGCTACGGTCAAAGACATCGCCAAATACGTATCATCTGTCCGTCCTGACGTCGTTTACAACGAAATACTTCTACAGGTTTGTACCAATGACAGAGGCAAGATGGACGCAACTGAATTAATCACAGCGGGCTACTAAGTTTTCCTGTTAAATTGCCAAATCCAAGTCGAATGATCGAGTGACAGTGTTTGAGCATTCCACCGTGAATAGAAAATCCTGATGCTTAACCTAAAATTGATGATCTAAAGAAATACCTTCCCGTCCTTTGTCAGCTTGAAGATGTTACCTTCATCGACAACGATAACATATTTAAATTTCGTAATAACACCATCGATTGATTATCGCTATACCGTGATGGACTTCATCGTAGCTTAAAAGGCATTCGGATGATGCTTGAAAACGCCCGACTTAGCCGTATATTCATGGCTGGCAAATACCACCATCGCATCGAATTTTCGCTTGTACAGAAACCATTCAACTTTTGAGCATCTCAGAGACCCCTGTTAGAAATCCGCAGTCTGGCATTCGTCGTAGCTGGCAATGCTCCAGAGGCAATCATTTCGAATATGCAACCAAGAACCCTAATCTCTATCCAAGCGTCAACAGATTTTCTACTGTGTATGGGCATGTATCAACTCATTATTATCTAAGACCAAAAATTGATTAGCAACTTCAGCTTGACAGTCATGTGAAGTGTTTCAATTGCGGTGTTCAAGAAGGGCATGTGAGCAGAGTCTGAAGTAGCTTATATCTTGTTTAAACTGTGGCATCCCCGGACGCAAATCCAAGTACTGCACCAGAAAATAGGAGACAAGCCAAGAAGAGTGCACCGTCCATCTTGATATGGACAACTTTGTTACTAATACTTATCATTTGTCAATAAAAAGCCAAATGATCCCCTCCATGAACTGAGAAATTGCAAAGGTTTATGCGTTTGCCATTGAAACATTGAACACCTAACTAAAAACGTAGATGAACTTCAAATATTGTTTAAACCTTTTGAGTTTACGCGCAGAAAAGATTGTTCCTCTGCAATAGGTAGTGGTCTTCTTGTCCATGTCAATACCGATATTTCCTTCATATGTAGGTCAGATCTTGAATCTGACAGTGTTGATGTACTTATTTAGGAGATTGTTATAAATAATGCTCATTCGCTCGTTGAAGCTTGTATGTATAGATAAACGTCTTCTTCCCTTTCATTTGATATTGAGATGGAATTTTAATTGAGTCTATTTACCGTAAGTTCCAAGACAAGAAATTTACTTTTTCAATCTAACAATTCTCTGGTGGTTAATAAGCTCAGATCCCCTGTAAATTGTACATTTTCTAACAGCCTAGATACAGGGATACATTTTGGAAACAACAGTGTCACCATTGTTTATATAACTATCATGTGACAGGTAATTTGCATAACCTTTCAATAAACGATTTTCCTTATGTTGTGTCTTGATCTTGAAAGCAAGCTACCACAACGCTCTCCCAAAGTGTGTCTAAGATTCTTTACATCTTGCTTTGTTTGTTTTGGTTTTTTTTGAGCACATTTAAAAAAAATCAACTAGGATTAAATTCACCACTCTGGAAGTTTTTCTAGCATAATAGTGTTTTAGAAGGTATACAAAAATTCTAAGACACGCTTTGAAAGATCCTTTAGACAGCTTGCACTCACACAAACTTCAGCCTAACATCTCAAAGCATTGAAACAAAATATTAGGTAAAACAGATTTTTGAAAAGTCATGCAAACTACCTGTCACTTGATAGTTATGTAAACAATAATTACACTATGGCAACCCAGACGCTTCCCTAGGCTTTCCGAAAATAAATAATTAACGGGGGTTCTGAGATTATTAACCACTAGTGAATTATGAGCTTATAAAGGTCAATTTCTTGTTTCGAACCTTAAACGCAGAGAAATAATTTTATTAGGAGATTTCAATTTTAACATTTTGTCATCACACGGGAAAAATATTACTTGTACAAGTGTACAGAATTTTTAAATCTCAGTCAACTTGTCAATATTCCAACCCGACCTGTCGCAGTTACACTTCTTGATCACATTTATGTCAGCTGTCTCAGTAATATTTTTATTTGTCCATGTCCCTTTGCTGGGTCTTTCAGATGAATACCCTGTATGTGTTGTCAGACGTCACTATGCTCATCATGAAGGTACAGATAATCATGTTTATGTTAAATGCAAGAGCGATCGTAATTTTATTTCCAGTAATTATATAAGCGACCTTTATTCTGTCTCTTAGCCCTGTTTCCGCGTTTAGTGATGTCAACAGTTTCTTCATGACTGGAAAAGTTTTTTCAATGTCATTCTGACATGCATGCTTCAAGCTTAGTCAGGGATGTGCATCTTATGAAAGTTTCACGTACATAGTCACAAGACATTTGCCGACGCTTTTAACTCTTACTTCACCAGAGTTATTTAGAAGTATCGTCATCGGCTTTACCGTGAACCAGACTTTGCTATCATAGAAGATTGGACATCATCACAGATGGGTTCAGTACCAGCGTCTTTTCGAATTCCCCCGATTTATGTTTCTTTGGGAGGAACATACTTCTTTACTAAAGAAAGGTCAGAGAGAGGGTAACGATAACTTTTCTCTAAGACTTCTCAAAATAGGTGCAGTTAGTATTGGTGATTCTCTTCCGAAAATTTGAATATGTTAATCGCAAATGTTTACTTTCCTACCTGGTTTAAGTGCGTTAGAGTTGTTTCCATCCATAAAAGTGAATATGGGCAAAACAAATTGAATTTGAAATTATAGATATATTTACATTCTAACTGCTTTATCTAAGATACTTTAGAAGCATGTTTATAAGCCCTATATAATTACCTCAGACAAACAACCAAATTGGTAGCTGCCAATCTGGCTTGAGACAAATTCGCTTGTGTTAAACTGCTGTTCTTAACAGCACGATTGCAACTAATTTTGGATGATTGGATTTTCATATTTTTCAAATTCCTCAAAAGTGTTAGGTGCCATATAGCTGAATGTTGCAATATTGCAAATTACTCATAAAACAAGCGTGTGATGTAAAAAGAAAAGCAGATGAGAATACATTTGTACATTCAATCGGCATTAGTTCACCATCCAATTATCCCCAATTAGTTCCAATCGTGTTAATCTAACAAACCAACGTCTGACGAATATTGATGATGGAGTTTACAGTAGTTTATTATTTTGAGGTGTTTCTAAGGCATTTGATACAAAGCTTTCAATCTACGGTGCAAATAGTTCACATTTAAAATGGATTTGCTCTTATCTTATAGGTCGTAGTCCATTCGTTTACTATTTAGGTGAAAACTCGAAGGTTTTGCCTACTGTGTGTGGTGTTCCACAGGGTTCCATTTCGGGGCCGCTTTTGATTGTATTTTTTATCAATGACATTCCCCTATGTCTCAAATTGGAAACTTAGACATGTTTGCTGATAATTAAACGTTATATGTTTCTTGCTCAATATTAAGAAAGTTGAAGTTAAAATCCGTAACATTATTTTGCAGGCGTATCCTTGGGTTTCAAATAATGCTGTCTGTTAACACTTCTGAGACAAAGAGAATGGTTATGGCGTCACGTCCAAAAGTGAATCATGTTTATTGATTTAAATTATCTCTTGATGTGAATAGTTTTGATATTGATATTGTACATGTTTTAATCACACTCTTTTGGGCATTGAGATTGACGGTACCTTAAGTTCGGATTCTCATATCGATAATCTATGAAAAAACTGTCCACAAGAATTGGTGTTTTGCGTAAGCTATATCATTTAACACCTGTTCAATTCTGTTTGTTGGTCTACAATGCCATTTTTCTGTCTATAATTATTTTTTGCTGCATTGTATGGGGCAACACTACAAAGACGAATCTGCAAAGAAGTTATGAACTTCAAAAGAGGGTCATTAGAGCCTGGTTAGAGTTGATATCACAGTGTCCATAAAAACTCTATTTTCTCGTCTTAAATGACCACCGATTGACCTTTGTACAAGTACTGAACAAAGGTCATTAACATATGGTGCAACTACTTTATGACGGCTCTGATGTAAATTACAATATTTTTGTAACTCGGACGACATTTTTAAGTAAAGTAAAATAATTATTATCAGAATGCGAATAATAACAGGTTCGATATTATTAATAGGTCAAAGAGAACATGGATTACACCTAAATATAAAAAGTGATCTATTCAAAAATCATTGATAATACCGATGCGGCAACTGATTTTGGCTTCAATTCAATCGATTATGAATAAATGAAAACTTGAGTCTAAAATTATACCATTAAAATATTTTTATGCATGAAACTAACTCATTTTGGTATATTGGAAATTGCAACTCATACTGTGTATTTCAAAATATGTATGCTGTGAGAAAGTTCAAGAATTGTTGCTTACTTCAGAAAGGAATAAAGCCCTCCAGAATTCTGGGTTTTTTTTCATAGTACGTGGTTCCAGAGTACGGTTAATTTCTCTTAAAATTGTGACTTTATACAGAGGAAAAACGATGAAGATCTTAAATTCCTTCATATTTTGCAGACTAAATCCAGTTCTCAATAGAAAAAGAATAGATCTTCATTGTGCACAAGTATTGTCATGTATTAGATGTAATACTGGGTGTACTATGTAAATTACTGCAATGTTCTGAATTAACAGACAGTCATAGTGACGTTGTTCTTAATTGCAATTGCTTTATTCGTCTCTGCAGCCGAAGATCAGGGGACTTATGGTTTTGACCCTGTCCATTCATGTGTCCGTCCGAGGGTCCACTCAGATATCTTAGACATGCTTGTGACATTTCATTTCAAACCTAGTACAATTACACCACACTATTGCATACATATGCACGTCCATTGTTTTGCATGTTGCATGCAAAATTAGTGCTTATTAACATAATAACTGATTTTTGAAAAAGAGCTCTCTTTCTTAAGAGACTGTGCCGAAGTAAATGACACTCTGTACAGATGTCGATCACAAAGAGCACTAGTAACACAATAAGACATTTGTCAGTATTGTTTCAAGTAATAGCTTATTTGCATATTTAATGGATTTTCCTAATCTCTTTAATCTGAAAAAAAATACTGAATATAATTTAATGAAACTTGGTAATATGCCTTCTTGCTTTCTACTATTATCTTTGTTGTTTCCGATGCCTTTGTCATAATGCAGAAGTGAAGAAATAACACCCAATGATATTCCAATCAGATTTCCGAAAAGGCCTTGAGCCTGATTTTACGGACGTTGTAACTCAAAGATCATCATAAATTTTAATCCATCGTTTGAACTGGTTACCTCTTTTCCAAAAATCCATGACAGGTTTTAATTTTAGATGCAGTGGAATTCATATACATATACCTTGCATTTTGTAAGTTTTGTCCATAAATTATTTTATAAAACATACTAAATTTCTGTCACTCATTACGCGTTTGCAGGTTGTATCTCTAAATTTATCAACTTTGTTACTTAAAAAGGATTATAAGGTAAAATGTTTCGTTTGCCCTGATCCTAAGTAAAACAACCACTGGCAGGATCATTTCCCGCCAATGGAAATATGCTGAACTTTATGTAGAGCATGATGTAAATTATTCTACAGCATGTACAGCACCACCAGTGGTACTTTGATAATTAGTCTGTGTATTCATTCAGTATGTGTAGTAACAATATGGCGGATGCAGTGACGCCATACAGTATACGCTCTGAGTTTGTGAGACATTCGGTCTCTAATCCAAGCCATCCGGCCTAAATTGATGTACTGCCATGAAGATATGTAACTAAAGCAATTCATGCTTCAGTTTCGAACAAGTTTGTCTGTGTTTTGGTAATTTATGGTCCATTGGAAATCTTCGATGACTCAGTTCCATAAGCTTGTAGAGCCATTGATGCCTGTTCATGCTGTGTTGCAATTCATGAAGAATTGTCATTCAGTCTTTTAAATATTACTGAACTTGATATAATACAGTTGCAGTTTGTAGCATACCGTCAATTCGAACGCTATGCTTCCGTCATTGACACTGTGGGACATTTAGAAAGTGAGTAACTTTATCCGTGTTGTGTTGTTTTGAGAAGTTGCCGAACACAAAGAAACTAGTAACTCAGCCATGTGCATTATGCAAATTAGCAAACGTTGAGAAACTTCTGTGTCGAGTGTTTCCAAAACAGACTTTCACTTGCTGTTGACTTTATTTCTTGAGTATATAAATTCAAGTACTGTATCCTGTGATGTTAGTCGCTGATAACGAGAAGTCAGTTTGCTGTCAGTTCAAAGGAAGATTGTCGTGTATCTGCACATTAAAGCCATCGAGTACCAGCAGTTGGAAGACTATACGAGTGCTGCTGTGTTTGTTTATGACTGTTTAGCATTGTTGAATTATCTGCTTGGAACTCTGTCAACGGGTTTATGTAGTCTTTATATGTTGACGCACACTAAATGCCTGTTATCAGTTTAGATATTTTCTTTTGAAAAGTGTGTCGAGTTGAACAGTATTTTACGCTTATAGGGAAAGTTTCATGTATTGAGTTCAGAGGTACTGTAATACATTTTTGGTTATAATTATTTTGATTTTTATGTCATTAATTCAACCATTTGCTTCAGCGTGTTATTTTCTGTTGAGTATATACAGCAACACCTATGCGAGCAAAAGCCCCATCGACCATGCACAAGTCAGAAAGTACACAGTCGCAGTATAGAATTTAATTATGAAATGTCATGATAGCAGTTTCCTTGTGCGTATGGCTTGCATTTAGCTTGGTTCGGGATAACCATTTTGAGTCATGTGTGCATGGTAATATGAAGTCCATAGTATTGTACTTAATGCTCAGGTTTACAATTGAATCTCGACAGTCTTTCAGCTCTAGATTTAAAGTTATCCCAATCTGTAATTGTTGGCCATTTCCGTAATAATTTAAAAAAAATAATTGTTAAAAATAAACTAGGTAAATATCACCCCTTCCAGGCCGAATCGACTGAGACTGGCGTAGATGGTAAAAACTACCATTATGGAGTCTCTGTCACTGGAAGAGCATTGACAACTGAAGAAGCGGTACATTTTAACTTATTTCACGAAATGGCAGACATAACCCTGTTGAAACAAGTTCCCACAAGCCCATGTACAACTATGTTAGTGCTGAGGACCCTTGAACGAAGATGGACAGTTATCCAAGAATGAGACAGGGTATATCCCATGCTTACACAGACCGAGACATTTCCCCCTACTTATTTCTAAATACTATGCGTAATATAAATAATTTGGAAAACAGATATTCAAAGACTTTTATGTCGACGTTTTGCATTGTAATTGTATTATAACCTTGAGAACTGTAGAAGAATTTTTTTACAGTAAGGATACTAATATACTGTGAAAAAGTCTTAAGCAAACATTTGTTCTGAGCTGGCTTGTGCCTGTCATAGACGAAAATAAAATATTCTGATGAAATGGTTCAACATTAAATTGTGTCAACTTACGTTCTTTTTGGTACACCAGTATTCGCATGCTATATATCTCCACTGCAGTATCAAATACCATGTATAATATTGGCAGATGATTATATAATAATTGTGTGGCGCAGTCGGAGTCATTCATCGGATTAACCCAGGGATTGTTTCTAGTCAAGAATCCTGTTGTCTTACCAATCTGTGTTCTCAGCATTGCATCATGTCTGATGTTTGAATTGATACCAGCATCGGTCGGACGCCTCCCGTCAGTTAGAGCATTTTTATTTGTGAAGTAATAGCTAAGAGTGAATGCACCAAGAGCGATGTTGTAAACGGCTATAACA
This sequence comes from Ptychodera flava, assembly GCF_041260155.1. Classification (NCBI taxonomy): domain Eukaryota; kingdom Metazoa; phylum Hemichordata; class Enteropneusta; family Ptychoderidae; genus Ptychodera; species Ptychodera flava. Next base: position 34,031,958 of record NC_091930.1, read on the forward strand.
TAAAATTTAAATCAACGCGTCACGAGGTTTTAAACAACGTAAATGGACACATGCAAATTACTTCTTAACAGTACTATTCCTGCCTTTTGAGGTATAAAGGTAAATCACATTTGCACCCTCTTTAGACTAGCATGTGCTTTGCAATGTAACGTCCGAAGAGAAAAGTTTAACGTGATTGTGACCAATATAATAAATTAGACCAATATAGCTTGATGTAGCGAAGTCAACTGTATAGTCCATTTCCATCGCGAACGTATTTCATGTACAGATAAAGGTATTCGTTTCAATAAGCTTTAGAGTGTAACGTTCCCATTGATAAACAGATAGAATAATAAACCAAATATGATGAGCTATAACATATATGTAGAACAAAGACTGCATAAACGTGGGGTTTATGAATTTGTGACGAAGACATTTTTGAATGTAAGCTGAAAAGATTATGTTGACACACGAATGGGAGTGATAAACGAGTTCTTCGAGGACATTCATTTTGTACAACTTCCAAAAAGAATTTCAAGGGTTGTACTGACAGTACCGAGCTAACATGACATTAAATATCGACTGGAAGACATTGCTTCTGTACACTCCTGGTAATTCAATACTGTTTAGTGACCAGTCTGACGAGGAGAAGTTTCACCACGTTTCGTATTTCGAGGGGCGTTTACAACGTTAAGCTAATTAATGTAACACAAAATTTCCATCTGTCGATAACTCGTCGGTCAGTTCTGTTCACATATCAGCGACCTGTCTAGGTTCCTCTCTCTATCCATGTACTTGTCGGACGTACGTTCATATTAGCCATTTATAAGCACAAGGTTTCCAACTGCAACTGGTACTTTTTAATGAAGACAGAAGACTTCCAAATTTCCACAGTTGCTTGTCAAACCTTTTGGTCTCGATACGCAAATCAGCCCTAACAGAAAGATTTTATTCCAAGTTATAACCTATCAATTTGGTGGCATCTCGAAGATAATTTGCCGCTCCCTTGTAATACAATGTGAAAAAACTACACCTTATTTCAAAATGTTGAGACGTACCTGTAAGCTCGTACAAAGCAGTGCAAAAGAGCATTTAACAAGACGTCAGTAAGAGTGCCCTTTATCGCTCTGACTTGTATTTTACATCAGTTTTTAAAGTCCTGTGCAGTTTAAAATGTTGTTTTAAAATTAACTGATCACAGAGTAAAAAGCATTTTAAGTTTTTAGATGACTAATCACATACAAATACATAATTACTTGTTTTCTAATCTTTGGTAAAGCTGTGAATGTCGTCAGACTTACTCTCTAGGTAACAGCCTATTCCAATTCTTCGAACATTAGCCCATACATTTGGTCGCGATCAGAAAACTGCGACTACTCAGCCCTATTATTGGACCCTTCATTCTGAGGCATGGACTTGAGCCGAGCGGTTTCGACAGCTAACAATTTATTTTTTTATTTTATTTTAAATATCTTTATTCAGGGTATCTCAATAAGCCTCGCAAACTAGTTGATCAGCTTCTTTCCATTGAGGCCCTCACTCAGTATAAAAAAAAAAAAAAACAGCAAACACTCAATAAATATACATAGAATCACAAGGACAATAAATTACAGAACTGTGACAAAAATCACATACTATACAGTAACTATACATAATGATCTTTATACAGTGATTTGAAGTGATTAAAAGTATTTGCCTGCTTTACGTGATCAGGTAATGAATTCCATAGCTTTCCACCTCTATGAGTAAACTTACGTGTTGCATAATTATTATGAGCTGGTTTAATGTAAACAGTGCTAGCATTACTGAAACGTGTATTGTATTTATGTGTATTGGAGACTCGTGTGAAGCATTCTAACAAATAGTGTGGAGCTATACCATGGTAACATTTAAACATCAATGAGCAAATATGAAAATTCTGTCTTTCTAGTAGCGAATACCAGTTTAAAGTTTGCCTTACTTGACATGACGGGGTGTAAGGGTGGCAATTTAGTATTAATTTACCAGCTCTATTATGTAATATTTGGAGTTTAGACAGTAACTTACTAGTACAGTTTGACCAAACGACATCCCCATAATCAAAAATTGGCAAAACCATAGATGTAACTAACATTTGGCAGTTTTCTGCGGTAAGGCAGACCTGATTCTACGAATTATACCAAGCCTCTGTGAAATTTTTGCACTTATTTTGGCAATATGTGAGTCCCAGGTGAGAAGTTTGTCGAACCACAAACCCAAATATTTGAAAGTATCAACTTGTTCCAAAGATTCATTACTAACTTTGATATTTAAATTAGTTGAATCGCCGCGCAGTTTTCTACGCGGTCCAAACATCATACACTTTGTTTTCTTAACATTCAATGTCAACTTGTTTTCGCTTAACCAATCATTGATTGACATCATATCTTCTTGCAGTTTAGTTTCAATTTCTTTAGTATCCTTTGAAGCGTAAAACAGGGCAGTGTCATCTGCATACAGAACCACTTTTGAGTTGCTAACCTGACCATGAAGGTCATTGATGTAAATGATAAATATAAGGGGCCAAGGACGGATCCTTGAGGAACCCCGTAGTCAACTGGAGAAGATCAGATGTCACAACCATTTACAGAGACACATTGCTTTCTGTTGAATAAGTAGTTTTTAAACCAGGTATACTCATTTTCCTGCAGTCCAATAGCTGAAAGCTTATCTAAAAGAAGTGAAACATCAACGGTGTCGAATGCTTTCTTTAGATCTAGAAAGACGACACCCGTGTACAAACCCTTGTGCGTATTTTCTAAAATGTAGTCAGTGACATCTACAAGAGCAGTAGCAGTGGAATGAGATGGGCGGAACCCCGATTGATGTACACTAAGAAAATTATTGGAAGTTAAGTAGAAATACAGTTGTTGGTGGACAATTTTCTCAAATACTTTAAGGCAGATAGACAGCAATGATATAGGTCTATAGTTTGAAGTATCTAGTACTGACCCATCCTTATACACAGGACAGACCTTTGCAATTTTCCAATCATTGGGTAGATCACCCGTTTGGAGTGAGTAGTTGAATATAGTAGCTAACGGCCAAGAGATCACAGGTGCAGCGGCTTTCAGCAATTTGGGTGACATACCGTCAAAACCAAAAGCTTTCTTGACAGATAATTTATGCAGCAATTTTTCAACGACCTCAGCACAGGTGGGATTGAATTTAAATGTGGTATGCATACGGTTGGAGGAAACAAAGGGTCTGTGATGACGACTTGTGGTGAATTTACTTGCTAAATTTCTTCCTACTGTTGAGAAGAATTCATTAAAAGCTCTAGCTATACCGATGGGGTTTGTGATATTCTTGCCGTTAACCTCTAAACTGCTAACATTTACAGACTTTTTTGATGATGGAAGTGACTGTTTAACAGCAGACCATAATTTATCTGGCTTTGACATACTCTCAAGAATAAGGTTATTGTAATAGCCCGATTTTGCATCTTTCAGAATTATTATGCTGCATGAACGGGTGCCACTCACCGTAAGTTCAAATATAATTATACACATTCGTGAACTCTACGACTCTACGACGTAACTGTTATCCTTCTACTTTTGCATCATTTGACATGAAATCGTAGGGAAAATGCCTGTACTTACGAATGTCGAACGGCTTGAAGCAGCTGGACGTGTATTTGTCCCAGCAACATCCGATTCCTATGCAACTCCTTTGATCAGGTGGAGAAATGATGCACTCTTCTCTATGTGAAGGTTTGACCCCACAAGGCGGCCCTATAAAGCACATAAATGTAGGTTCATTTAATATAAGAATTTTATTTTATTTTTGCAGGTTGTGATATATTTTTGCCACAGATGAGTACCTGTGTGGCCCTTTGAGCAGTGTTAAAATCGCGTTTTTAAAGAAAGGCCACATTAAGGTGGCTTGCTGGTAAGAAAAAATGAAATCAGGATTTTTCTGAAACTTTGTACAGATGTCAAGCTGGGGTAGATATGTTAAATAGTAAAATAAAAAAATATAGTTCCCATGCAAATTTTGGAGATATGGCGCCCTCTATATTGTGCCACGAAAACATTTAGCTGAAATTGGTAAAAAATGTTGTATTATTCGATTAACTAATGTTATTGAATAATAAAACTGAAATAAAGTAAAAACAATTTGACAGATTTTATACAACACAAGTCCCCGTATTGTAATATATTAGTTTTGTGGTCTACTTTTGAAAATATCAGAAAATATAGCAACGTTTCCATGAATAGCGCTTTTATAAAAAGAACAAGTTTGGCCAAATTTTGATATTTTCATTACAAATGTCATGATCTGAAATCTACGTTATCTTTAAAATCTCGTAAATTATGCCCAACAATATATAGATTTCGAATCAAACAAAAAAATGAGGGTCACCGCAAAATTTTTTAAGATATGGGCATTTTTAATACAAAAAATGCTACACTGAAGCGCCCTCTAGCGACAGATCCCTGTTTAGTTTGATATATTCGAAACTTTTTTAATGAACTCTCTGCAGATAAATTAAGCTCTTAACCCAATCACAATATATTAGGTATTAAATAAAGTTCAGTTCACTTAAATACTGCACACTGCATAAAAAACACTATAATACTTACTGTATTAGCATGGATTATTGCCTGTATTTTAGCTGAAGAGTGCATATACAGATGAATACAGACAAGAATCCATTGTTTGTATTCAGCAAGTCTATACTCATGTGGATTCATGTGTATTCACATGTATTTTTCTATAATACAGGCAACTCATTAATGTGAATTTATCTGTATTATTGCGTTTTCATGCAGTGGCAAATAATCCCACATTTGTCACCCTTAAAACGGGCCTGTTACACAGAGTTAGCTATCTTGGTGTGAACTGTTTTGACAAACCAGATTTGAAAGTCGCACAGCAAAGTAAATGTATGCTATATCACGACAAAAAGACCACTTCCGGAAAGAGCGCTCGCGGAAAGAACTTTCGTACGCGTGCGCAGATACGAAGCGCAGTACCAATATTCGCGTTACCCGCAAGCTACGTTAAGACACAACCACTCAAGATTGACCGCAACTTGACGTAATGGTTTGCTGCATTTCTCTTACCGAACATTCACAGCTGCAGCTACTGGTGTTTTAATCTGCCCATCTCTCTTGTTTTGCTCATTTTAAGACGTGACTTTTTACTCTCTGTTGATGTGTTGTTTACTGTCATTCAGACAATCTTTCTGTATCGTGTACGAGATGGTAGTAGATTGTTCGTTTAGAAGTAGATAGTTGAAATCCGAAACAAGTATCAAACCTTTCAATTAATAAACTCTCTGCAGAAAATTAAGTTCGTCGCCCTATCAATGTATATATTTTCTGAGAGCCTAGATATTGGCAAATACTGTGTTTCGTATAATTTGACATTTTTTACATAAACCACGTGATAGTCAGTTTGAAACACCTTATTTGGTTTTTACATTTCGTTGGACTAACGCTGTAGTACTTCCTGTCGAAATTAGCATGATCAAAAGTTTGCATGTCAGTCTTCCGAATTTTGTTTGCGATTTTGATTTTGGCTCGAGAACGACAATTATCTGACCGATAGCTGATCCATAGTCTAACACCTTTCCAAGTATTGATATAAAAGGTAGGACAGATCAAAACAATGCCAGACACACTTTGGAAGACGACCCGACACCTTTTGATCATACTAATTTTGACTGGAAATATTGCAGTGTTACTGTTGGGAAATGTTGAAACCGATTTTTAGAGGTTTTTCAAATTGACTGTCACATGGTCCTACTGTATACATTTGTCACATAATACAAAACATGACATTAGCCAATGTATTGGATTTAAGAAAATATATAATGTGATTGGGTTAAGTGCTTAATTATCTGCAGAGAGTTCATTAATTGGAGCGGTTCAATACTTGTATTGGAACCTTGATAAGCCTCCTATTAGTCTGGTGCCGAAATTCTGAGTTACTCAAACCCAGAAATATCGGCCAAAAATGGTTACCGGTGGTTTCTGTATCGTCAAAGCCTAGTAAATCAGGATCTGCATTATGCCACCCTGGCAACTATGGGCATTTGAAATGTTCAAGATGGTCGCCAATATGTCCTCAAAACATGTGAATGGAAATATCTCAGCTCTATGAGATGCTATGAAAGTGTTTTGGTGTCAAGTATCTGGTAAACAGGGTCAAGAATTCATTTTTTTTCATTGTCCGACATGTGCAATCCCTAATTTGTATAAAAATCAAAGATAACATCCAAAACGACTGCCAAAACAGCTAAAGTGTCATAGTTCAACCATGATATGCTGCTGGAGTTATTATGGTGCCCTTTGCCAGGTAAAGTGGGTAAAGAAATGTATATCTTCCATTGACAGACATATGCAATCCTTAATTTTCATAAAAATCTAAGTTGGCAGCAAAAACTATTATAATAGCCGTATCTTAGCCAACGAACCATTCATGAGACTTATTTTATTGTGGCTTTGTCATGTTTTGTTGATCACAGAGCATATCTTATGTTTTCTGTACATGGAAATCTCATTTCAAAAGGAGGTATTTTATCCCACATTGGTTGTCTCATATATGACACCATATCTTACTTTATTCAGCGTCTTCGATGCTAATTTTGATGTGTTTGGATTCGTGTGAGAGATCATGGAATGTAAATTTCCTGTTATATAATTCCCCAACCATTCATTTACAATTAATTGTAATTTAGTATATAAATCATATTTTCCTGTAAACATGAATGATAATTTTTCCGAAAAAAGAACTGGGTTTCATAAACTTTAGAAAAGCTTGCTGGACATGACTTTGCAATGGAACCTGTAAAAGTGATTTGTCTTGGTCATTTTTATTTAACCTGAGTCCAATGTCTGATTCATTTTTGTGCCAAACTTAGTCACTCAGATCCATTGCAGGATGAACTTCTCTATTGCTGTCCTGCAAGTATGTGTCAGTGACTTGGTAAGGCAGAGGTATTCTGTTGATGCCTTATCACTGCGGGCACGGTTGTCTGTTTTGACAATAAAGATATAGTTGTCTTTTGCCACTTTTGACGACCTGTTTTCTTGTCTTTCTCAGAGATTGTACCATAGCTTTGCAACTATAATGGTCCAAAGAATTCTAAAGTTTCTTCTATAAGGTCATCCATCGGGGCATAAATCCAAAGCACTTTGAACTGTTTAATTGCTCTACAAATTCCCAATGTTTGATTTGGTGAGATATTGCTTTTGTAAGTAAGCATACAGCTTGCTCCTCCAAAGGCAATCTTCATCACTTGTTCTAATCCATTGCCCGCAATCACATCAAATCATACTGACAGAATGTGCATTTTTTTCTTTCCACTGAATGAAACCAAAACTCCATAAGAGTGCCGATGTGTTTCTGACCTCATCACTTCTTCAATCGATGGAATACAGACAAAACTGTACTGTTTCGATTGGTTGTACAAGCTTTCATTGATGCAGAAAAAAGATCCGCAACTAGCGCGTGACCATTCGGTCTCTTGATGCATGTTGTAATGCAGTTGCTTACTTCCTTGTATAGCTATTGGAGATATAATACACTAAGACTGCTTCTGAAAATAACGAGCATACCAATTCTTCCTCTCCAGTTCTCCTCGTTAGTGAGAATACACGTTTATACATTCGACCACCTTTACAGCAAAATTTAAGGCGCCGAATATAACTTCCGTCGTACAATATACAGATGCTCAATTCAAGTTCTTTGTTATGTAAACTTTCGCTTTATTCATGCTCATTGCGATGGAAAGCATTAGGAAAGAAATGAACAAAGGAAATAGAACATTCAACATGCATGCTGAGGTAAGTTTATGGGATCCATGTAAATAATTTGACATTGTAAAAGATAAGCTTGTGAATCATTGAGTATTTTACCCTAGCTTGTGCTATCTAACATACGAGTGCCAGTTTCGAAGATTTCTTTTATGGTGACGTGGCTCACAGTTTTCTGCTCATGTAGTAAGCCACGTGCACTGATTAGGTTCAGCGTCAGAATAAGTCTGATACTAAAGGTTGACGTTTGAATAAAATGTAAATTAATCTTTACGGTCTTCTAAGCAGGAAAGCCACTCATTTATTTACCTTCCTTACCAAAAACGGCACCAATACCCTGCTTGAGAGATAAAACGTTTGATTTCGTTTTTCTTTAAGACTGCAATTTCACATCAACTGACCAGGCTGAAACTGGTCAATGATTATTTCATTAATGTGCAATTCACATGTAGAGATCCAAAATACGATATCAATATTACCATCATGAGCACCAGCCCGAGGGCAGGCAACCAATCGTGATCTTGCCCGTGCTAGCGCGCGTTATTAATTTTATTGCACCTAACAAACATTTTGTTTTCGATACGTAGCTCAGAATGCACTTCAGTGTCGATCGAGACTTGCCACAGTGAAACGGTCCAATTGTTGCTCGATCTAGATGCTATATGAAGTTGAAAGTCAACGTAGGGAGCCTTTAGTATTTATACGGGGGGCGCAGAATTCCGTGCGCACCTGTGCTGTAAAATGTGAGCCTCATCTATCGTCTTGTCTAAAATGTGACGCTCTCCTTGTTCGACATTCTAAAACTTGATTCTCCCCTCAATCACTGCAGTGTTTTCCCTACGAAAAACTGTAAATCGCATGTAGAGATACGGTATACGATATAAATGTTACCATCATGAGCACCAGCCAAAGGGTGGGCAACAAATCGTGATTTTGCCCGTGCTAGCGCGTTACTAATTTTATTGCAGCGAACAAACACTTTTGATTTTCGATGTTTTGCCTCAAAAGAAGTGTCGAGACTCGCCGCAGTGGAACGTTCCAATTGTTGCTCGATCGCAATGCTACATAACGTTGAAGGTCTACTTAAATTAACACATGTATAAAACTAAGACATGTTGGTAAAGTTTTTCTCGATATAAATGTAGTAAATGTCGTCACCTTCGGGTCGAGCTAAAGTCTTGGACCTTTTGAAAGCCATTGCTCTATTGAAAATACCAAGCGAATGTATTTCTTGATATGTACACGCCAAACGTGGCAGCCGACTATATCAGTGAACGCGATAGGGCTATATCACCTAAGCCTGCTCTTGCATGTTTTGTTCTATATCACTTGATTGAGGTTCAGCCAATCGCAGAAACTGAATAATACATGAGTTGTAATAATGGCTATAGGACGCGTGCTGTATCAACAAAGTCATGTAGTAAACTTAAACATTTCCTCTCGGAATTAGTTTGAACGTCCTCTATGCTTTTTTATTATACCTCACGTATTATACAGTTACTGTGAATGTCTGAGCCTCACTCACGTGGTAACTTACAAAAATGAAAGAACATGGCTTAGGTGATCAACCCCTTTCCTGTTTACTGATATAGCCCAATACAACGTTCATGAATATAGCGCGCATCCTATCTGCGTGTACAACATCATCACGTACATTTGCTTTGTATTTTCTGTAGTGAAAAGGCTTTTGAAACGGTACAAGAAATTAGATCGACCTGAAGTAGGTGGCATTTAGTCGATCATACGAGTAAAGCTTCAACAACACTATCTTCGTTTCAGACGTTAAGCTAAGGGAGGCTTCAGTGATTACAAGGGCAGGGCCAGGGAATTTAGGGGAGGTTATTTTTTTTTAAACTGTCCAAGGGGGAGGGTCATTTTTATAAACATATCTTAAGGGGGGGGGGGTCTTTTTATAGTAGCTGATTTTACGGTCAAACCTGCAATTTTCTATGTGATATTTCCTCAAGAGGAAATCATAGAAGTAAATACACATTATCGACGGTTTCACAATCAAAGAAGAAGCAGTGGTATCCTATGTTAAACACCTTGAACAATTAAAACTGATGAAAGACAAGGGACAAAAGCATATGAATCAGATTGCAAAGTGTATATCAATTATCAAACTTCATAAAATGCACGTATGTTGAAAAAAAAAAAGTATAGGCTCTCATAGACTACTATATATAGTGAAATAACATTTCGATAATATTCCAAAATCCAATTTCTTGTACACACATCCCTTGTAACTACCGTAATCTAATTAAGTACATCAATATCAATAATCAGGAGTACATAATACATAGATTTACCTAGTTTTGTATTCGAAAAAAATATTCATAGTTTCCCCATAGACTGCCACGTATAGTGAATCAACATTTTTGGTGAAATTCAAAAATCATACTTCCTTGTACACACTTGCACATTTTACTTCCCACTTCTAGTAAATTACATTAACGTATATCGTCAAACATATATAATGTACAGATATTGCCTGTTTTACAGGGGAAAATGCCAATAGTTTGCCTGATAGATTCCAGTATATTTTGATTTGATATTATGGGTGAATCAGCCACATCTTGCCTTCTGTTAGTTGTGCAAAATATGGCCTTTTTATAAAATGTATGACCCTTGAAAAAATCTTGTGTGACAAATTGCGACCCTGCCTCCCAAAACGCCAGCCCCTGTAATTTCTGGTCCGTAACTTACTTAACATCCAGTTTTTATGTAAATAAACTGGTCTTGGTTAAGTTATTCCGAAGGAAAATACTGTAGTGATTGAGGGGAGGATCAAATTTTAGAATGTCGGACAAGGGGGTCACATTTTAGCCAAGACGATACGGGAGGGTCTCAATTTACAGTACAGGTGCGCATGAAATTCTCCGGCCACCCCCAGCCCCCACCCCAGCCCGTGTAATTACTGAAGGCTCTAAGAGTTGACCTTCAACTTCATGTAGCACAACTATCAAGCAACAATTGGAACGTTTCACTGTGGCAAGTCTTGGTCAACACTGAAGTGCATTCTGAGCAAAGTTTCGAAAACAAACGTGTGTGTTCAGTGTAATTAAGTTAATATTACGCTAGCACGCAAGATCACAATTTGTTGGTGATCATGACAGTATATTGGTGATACTCTCGCCTTTGGCTCGAACACCATCAAGATTACTCTCATGAGCACTATCCCGTGGGCGGGCAACAAATCGTGATCTTTCCCTTGCTTGCATGTTTTACTATTTAATTCAGACAAACACAACACAAGATCCGGATCCCGCACCTATCTAAGCGACGTTAATTATACTAACTTCGACGTCAGTTACTTTTGTCCGTACTTGAGACATTGCACGGAGATATCTTTTTCAGCAACATAGCCATCAACAACTTGTCTCTAAAAGTCCCTGCAGTGCAAATATTCCAGTTCCTCTAAAGCTTCGTTGTGATCAAGTCACTTCGCCGGCGCCACGTTGCGTGTTGTTTCCAGCTTCCCTTGCCATGAGATGACTAGCTGACCTACGGGGCGCTTCACCTGTCAATAATTTCCTTCACCTGTCAATTTCCTCTGCCTTAGGTTACAACAAGGTCTCCTCTGTTGTTGTTGAGGAGGGCGCGGCGGCTAATGACAGTCCATCGTGCCTTCCGCACTCGCAATCATACCTACGGCATTCCAGGCGCGAGCCTTCGGCATGACGCTTGTGACCCCACCCCTGTTTGTGCGGCAGACTACATCAATAACAGAAAAGGAAACGCACAAGGGACTGTCAAGAGACAACAACACAGAAGAAGCATGAATAAAAAGCCTGATTGAATTGCGTTCAAAAGCTTCCATCGGAATCTCACCACATTGAAAACAGCTTATGATATTGCGCTATCTATTCAAACTAAACATGATGGTAATATGAAACTAAAGCGTTTTACAAAATGATGACATCGTATACGCTGTGATTTCCGAAATTTGGTTTTTCCAACTTTCTAGTTAGTAACTCATATTCAGACATGATAGGAAACATGATTTTGAAGTGAATTGGTTAAGTACCAATCGACGGAGAAAATAACAAGCAATCGATAGTTGAGAGCTTAACGTAGCGACAAACGGCTGCTTTTTCTTCAGAGAGACACATAGTCTCGAATATAGCACCAATGCCATTGTCAGCATTGAGTTTTCATATGAATCACAGCAGATAACATTACTGAATAATCATGAGAGCGGAAAAAGTATATTCGCTCTTATTGACTAATGGAAGTACAGCACATTTGCTATCTTTTTTCTATTACATTTACGGTCCTGTGAATGTTTGGTTTTCAGAATATTACTTCGCTTCTTTCTTTGTTCGTCCATTATAGTTTACTTTTTCGGCGAAAACGGGTGGGGGTTGCATACATACTGAACAGATTGAGCTAAATCTAGCCCAGATCAATGATGTTAGAATTTGTGAAAAATGGCTGTACCCTGTAGTAACAGAGCAATTCAATCTCCTGAACAAGACATACAAATGAAATTTATATTATTTTCCCTAACCTTACGGGACACACCCAGATTTACGATCAAGGAAGGGGGAGACTCAACGGATGGCAGGAAAAATCTGCGAAGAGAATACAATCTAGTTGATACCGTTCTACTGATTAATGCACCTTGCTTCGTTATACACCGGATAAGAACTTCGTTTAGTCAGAGATATTTTTGAAATCTTGCTTTACACTTTGTAGTTTAATTTAATTCAAATGAGTTGAGTTGAGTTGAGTTGAGTTGAGTCGACTGAGTTGAGTTGAGTTGAGTCGAGTTGAGTTGAGTTCGTTCAGATCAGTTCAGTTGAGTTCAGTTTAAGTTTAGTTAAGTTTCATTCGGGAGAACAAACTCGGTGGACAATTTACTAGACTGTACAGGTTGATGATGCGGTATGCACACGGTAGCTAAAGGTTTGATAGCAGCTGGAGCATTTCAATATCAAATGTGTATTCTATCGTTGTACGCTGACTGATAAAAATGTCTTTGGCAGAAAACAAAAAAACCGCTTAAACAGTAAAAACATTTATGAAATTATACTTAAAGTCTTAACCGTCCTAATTTTTTACGCACTGGCATATGTCCTTTATTACATTGAAGGTTAACATTTTTTGCAAAGTTTTGGCATGGCTGTACGAAGGAATTACACGAAGCCGGTCTACATCAAGCATCTCCCATAGCAGGGTAGGGAACATACAAGCGGCCCTTTTCACGAGCACTTCTTTGGTAGGGTTTACCATGTATTTTACACTGTAGCCTCTTCTCTATTTCTATACATCCCAGTGCGGAACTGAGATACCCGATGAATGTTTGAGTCTCTCTTTTTTCTTTGTTGTAACTTTTTGACTGGGACCAACAACAGCCATTACTGAGACATAAATCTTAGCGCCCTGTCACACCTTGACGATTGAAGCGTATACCGACGTATAAAAAATTCTCTAAAACGCTGCCTTGCTAAACAAACGATGTATTTTTCAATTTTGGACCTATAAATAGCGTATTCATAACGTACTCATAGGTTACAAATACGTTTCGGGTACGCTAGACAAATACCTCTACGCATTTCGACTTGTAACTTACAAGTAACGTGTATCAACGTCGATCATCGAGCGTAAAAACTACCTACAACTTATGGCCCGCGCGTGCGGGACGTATTCGCCACACGCTGGCATACGCTGAAAGTTTTGTGCATGCACAAAACTTTTCGACGACCGAGCCGTACCACGACGTATACCAACGTGCTTTTAGCGTACTCTCAACTTATATAAAACTTGCCCGTAACGTATTTGACGTAAGCCCAGCATACTCTGGCTAAATTGTCAAGGTGTGACAGTGCCATTAAAAGAATATACATCATTACGGGAAGGCTCCATTAACTTAGGAATACCCTACTTCCCTAGAGGATCAATTTCACAGACCTGCCTTTCCACAATGGCACTACAATAGCACCAGCTGGATTAGATAAACATAACAATGGAACATTCACACCTTGGGGATTAAAAGTCTTCTGTTTGTCACCCGAGTTGCTCAGGCAAGGACTCGGGTTTCAGGTACCATGCAAGTTAATGCAGTCGTCCCCTAATGTTCTGGAAGTATATCTGGAAACAAGAGATACTCAGCTTCCATTTATTGCATGACACATAAAAGAAGACAATCTCTGCAGATGAAAATACAGTTTATCGTTTGATGTTGTAATCTCAAGATCTATTTCATGGATATTTTGAGCTGTAGAATAAATCCTGTAGCATTCGGAAATTGGTTATTCAACTTACGAACTTTACAATGCTATGAAATTAACAATATACTCTCATTTTGATCGCCCGAAACTATACACAGTATTAGTACGGATTGTGGTTTCTTTAATTAAGAGGTTTAACAGAAGATCCCTCAAGAAGGTGGCAGTACAATTATAGCTTTGAAATAAATGATCAAGGGCTGCGTTTGAACCGTACCTAAAGTACAAAGTGCGGTCGTAAATTTCTGAGGGTCAAACTTGTTCAGTTGTTTGTTTCATACAAGATATGTTGCGGAAGTTTTAAGTGGAAAGCTCTAGCCTTAAAATCTATTGATAACTTGTATGTAAATTGACATTTTCTCCAAGTTTCAATCACAACTATAAATCATTTTTCAAAAGTTGCGTGACTTCTTTGAACATCTATAATATGATTACTTAATTTACTTTTTAAACTATTTTGGTTAGAGAATCCAATTTAAAAACATTTTTATTCAATGATATACTGACTCCATTTATGGCATGTGCTTTATGGTGAATCTTGAGTTTGTCTGGAATAGAAACGGTCAATCCAAACGACTTCAACTTTTGACTTTTGATTGAAAGTCAAGCCTTTCCACTGGGAAACTGTTCATGACACTCGATTAAAACCCGCAAACATCCCAAAGATATAATTAATGCCATCATCGGAAAAGGCCTTATAAAAGACTGACTTTCCTCCGACAAGTACATTTCTTTTGTTCTAAGTAAATCACAGGGTCTTTGTCATCTGAAATTACGTTAATCTTTGACCATGTGCCAAGTCATTTCTTTGTAAAACTTTAAGATTTCACAGGTAAATTATTAGTACGGAAATAACAATTAAAGAGTAAATTTTCACGGACTCTTTTCAAATTCAGTAAGACAGAGTAATTCCAAGGGTGTTTCCACTCCATATTTAAAAACCGTTTAATAATATTTGTTGCATTTTTCATAACTCCAAGATGGGGTATTTTCGAGACACCTGTCATTAGGTTTCTCAGAACCCTGTCCTGACCATTCCAAAGAAAATAATAAGCCAACCTATGGACCCGGCTCATTTGGAAAAAATTACATGTGTAAGCAACATACGCTAATTTGGAAAATGCCAAAGATTTAATTACATGAACTTTCCAAATGGTGGTCAAATCCCTAGCTTTCCATGTGTCAAGAACATTCTTGAGATTTTCAGTTGGTGTCTCTGTATTTCTGACGTGGGCTATTTTTCCATTGTATCAAAAATGAATACCGACAACCTTGATAGTAGGGGTTGGCCACTTAACCCGGAATGTCCGATCTCGTCGATGCCTCCGTTTCCGAGTCAAACGGCAACGGTTTTATCTATGTTAACTTTCAAACCAAAGACTGTTTGAAAAATGTTGAAAATGTCAATTAAAATTCTTAGAGATTTTTCATTTGTTGAAAAGGGGGTTATCGCCCTGACTTCAACTTATTGCATATGCATGAGGATACAACATAGATTCTAAGAAGCTGGTCAAAGAAAAAGATCAGTATATGCAAATCAATATCTGTGAGGCATACTGTTTGTGCATTTCAGGGACATTTCGTTGCACATCCATTAGTCTGTAAATTTCTCTTTCATATATATTTGCAATCCCTTCAGTGTCGCACTTTTTCCTTGATATTCAATAAATACAAATTAGTGAATGGAGGAATGCCTTCAAATTGTCAACTTTCTAAATATGTATCCAACATACCTTGATTCGGAAAAACGCGCCCAACTGAAGATCGTATGCACATCATCAAAAACCCTGTCAACGCAATGCTAGGAATATACATGTTCACAAGGCTCTGCTCTCGCTTAAAATGGAAAACGAAGTTTTCACAAGATCTTACAGATATCAAGGGCCTGTTTTTATATTTATACTTCCTGCAAAATGATATGTCTAGACTAACTGGATGGGTGGTGTTATTTTCATAGCATATGGTACAGTTATGCCTTAAGGATCAGATATAAGGAATCTAATATTTTAAAACTATGTTCATCAGCTCCTGTAGTAGACACATGTTGATGCTTGCGGGGATATTGAAGTTTTCACGATTTTCATTTTTTTTTTTAATCTAAAGTTCATTTTTTTCCATATAGGTAACAAAGAAACAGCAGCTATTTTGAATTTAAAATATAAAAAAATAAGTTATTTGCTGGACTTTGTTCAAGTCGGTACGTTTTTAAACAATAACTTATTTGCACAAATAAACGACATTAATGTTGAGCTAAATCATCAAGTTGTGCTTTTTCTCTTTAATGTAATTACGTTTAAATTATCAAGATGCTTTTTGAATGAGAGAAACTTAGATGCAAAGTCAAACATATCGTCTTCAAATACCTTTGACTCGATACTAGAATGGTTACAGTAGCGTATTTTTCTAGTATCCCAGGGCTTTGTTTGTTGTTTCATTTTTAAGCGTGACGTCACGTGCTCTGCGTGCCCATCATTTATTGCAATGTTACGGGTAATTTCAATTTTCAAACACGTACGTGTGTT
Source organism: Ptychodera flava (assembly GCF_041260155.1). NCBI lineage: Eukaryota > Metazoa > Hemichordata > Enteropneusta > Ptychoderidae > Ptychodera > Ptychodera flava. The sequence goes on from NC_091930.1 coordinate 34,048,473, forward strand.
AAAAGAAAACCCTATTACTCAATCCGTGGTCATTATGAAGATGTGATGAACGTTCTGCAGCAACATGCCAATGTAGCCCTGCACAAACGCTGTGGGTTCAAGTCCTGCTTAAGGTTCAAAGACAAGAAATTTGACCTTTTTAATCTAACAATTCTCTAACGGTTAATAAGCTCAGAACCCCCATAAAGTATACATTTTCTGAAAGCCTAGATATACGGGAACATTTTGGTAACCACAGTGTCACCATTGTTTACATAACTATCATGTGACAAGGTAATTTGCATAACCTTTCAAAAATCGGTTTTCCCTATGTTTTGTCTCAATACTTCAAAATATCTGACCCAAACTTGCTGGAATGCAAGCTGTTACAACGCTCTTCTAAAGTGTGTCTCAGATTTTTTATATCTTGCTTAGTTTTTTTGAAGCACAATTTTAAAGAAATCAACTACGGTTAAATTCACTGCTCTGGAAGTTTTTCTGGCATAAAAACTGTTTAAGAAGGTTTAAAAAAATTCTGAGACACACTTTTGAAGACCCTTAGGACAGCTTGCACTCACACAAATTTCAGCCACATATCTCAAAGCATTGAAACAAAACATAGGGAAAACCGATTTTTGAAAGGTTATGCAAATTACCTGTCACATGATAGTTATGCAAACAATAGTGACATTATGGTAACCAAAATGTTCCCCTACATCTAGGCTTTTGGAAAATATACAATTTACAGGGCTTCTGAGCTTATTAAACACTAGAGAATTGTTAGTTTAAAATGGTCAATTTCTTGTCTTGGAACCTTAAGCCACAAACTTGCGGTTACAATTTGGGGGATTATTTATTATTTAACAAAAAGATGAGAATGCCTTGGTCAAAGCACTAAACCTCCTGCAGAAAAAAAATTGTCACGGATACCCTGATAACGTAATAATAGGTTATCACAGTTGACGATGGCTATCACACCTCGCGTCATGACTGACATGTTTAAAGGGCCATTATTTGTAACTTTTGACCATTTTTTACCTCGGAAAATTCCATGTTTGAGGCTCATATTTGTTGCAAAATGTTGTTTTACGAAGAAACAAACATGATTAGTGATGTTATAGCCACATAAAACTGCTAATTTGTTCAAACGTGTTGCCCTTCCGAGCTCGTTTGTTGACATCTGGCATGCTCAGCGTGCTGGAGAGAACGCAGATATGGTGACGCCGCGATCACGCCAGATGTACAAGTTCACGTTTATTGCGGGATCAAAACAACATTGCGTCGTGGATTGCCAGACATCTGGCTACGCAACGTGCTCGGACAATTGACTGCGACGTAAGTGCCAGGCATAAGTAATGAATATTTATTTTGAAATTGCTGTAAATGGCTCGCCCAGGTGCAAAAGAATGCCTACGTTGCAATCCGCGTGTCAACAGAGTTTGTATTTCTGTCCGGACAAAAATTGAAATTTTCGTTGCAAAATCACATGTTATTTAGTTGTAGGGCACGTAATGTTTCCGAATAATATGCGATTCTCTGTTATTTGACAGGCTATTCAACATGAGCCAGTGATCATTTCAATCAAAACTAACGGAAAAATCGCAAGAAGATACAGCTAATGGAACTTTAATGGATGCAGGGTACACATCGTGCAATGCGATGATATACGAGGGGTGTCAACAAAGAGAAGACATGACACAGAACAAGCTGTCCGACCATATTTCAAAACCATTGAGCAGTTTCTTCCTAAGTCGATTATAGCATGTTTTTGCACGCCAGCTTATAGATACAAGAAGATATCTCTCACTTACTTTTACATTGATGTTGTTGATCTTTTCTTCTGGCAGGGAAGCTAGGATACATGCTTGCATCGTTTTGTATATGTCTGTTTTGTTTGTTTGTTGCCTTGTTTTTAATGCTGTGGACTTTGGCATTTATCAATGTATAGTTGATGTTAAATTTCTGTTTCGTATGAGATGGTCGGATTTTTTGGAAATAAATTTCCAGATGTTTCTCCCTGATCTACATGTTGCCAGTTTACACAGTGCTTTTATTATAGCTTGTGTTTTTATTTATGGGCAATTTTATTAACACCAGTGTATTCTTTGTTTTGTCGTTTGTTTGCTGGTGTTCTTGTTGCGTTCTTCGTGTAGCAAATTTTTTTTTGATACGACTTTAGTGTTGTTTGGAGACTTGTTCAATTAATCAATCTTGCATTAAATTTATTGACTTTTATAGATAAAGTCATTTTCATTGTTTCAAGTTCTGATGTACGTGTACCTTAGTGTTCGTCTTTGAACAGGCCTTTAAAGGTAGATTTCCGTTGCCATGATGTTCAATGCAGGATTTGGAATATGTCGGTCGTTTTCGTATGGTTTCTGATGGCCAGTATTTTTTCGCTGTCATACCTTTGACTTTTGCATACCACCAGATAGAGTTATGTTATTCCGTGTGTCGATCCTTCAAACGACAATTTGAAAGAAGAGTGCATTTGGTTATTTCCTGATATGAATTCGTTCCATTCATGTCTTTTCCCGAATAAAGATCATGAAAATATCGTCTCTGAATCTGAGCCTGAGTAATATTTTAAATGTCTGTTCATGTTTTATTCTTTTTGTTCATTTCTGATTCATGGATCATGGAATAGTTCCCAACACATGCTCCGGAGAATACCTTATTCCATTGTAACTTAACTAACGAAATGGTACTTTTTTGAAACTGAACGGCGTTTAGGCCGCGACATTAACTCACCAAAGCATACCGAAACTCACAGATATGCCAATTAAGAATAGATAAACCCCAAAATATATATAAACCCGCCGAACGAGGTCATGCTAAAATGTCAAAAGGCAACATAGTCTTTTGGTCTCAGGATGTGTCTCATCCAAGTGCAAGCTGCTTAAGTTTACGCACGGCGGAAAAAAGAGTGAGGCTAGTCTTGTTGTCATTGTAGAATAAAGAATATAGTTTTGCAAAACTACGGCGTGTTTATTTGAAAGCAAATACCAGGCAAGCTTGCCTATTGTCATGTAAAATGCTGTCTACTAACAGAGTTTTGGCCAAATATTTCTCTCATGAAAAATATCAACAACGTTGATTTAAGACGAACAATGATGGCTAATTCACGTAATGTCAATAAAAAAAATAGGCAGCGACTATAACATCAATAATAATGATAATAATAACAATAACAATAACACTAATAATAATAATAATAATAATAATAATAATAATAATAATAATAATAATAATAATAATAATAATAATAATAATAATAATAATAATAATGTGAAGAAGAAGAAGAAGATAAGTAATTAAACGTCTTATAAATTGTATCTTGTTTCGAAATGAAATATTTTATGAGGATCAAGAACAAAAAATCGCTGGGGTTAAAAAAACCAATGAGGGGTAATCGCTAGGGGTAAATGGGGTACCGTGGTAGATAAAGAAAAAAAATCGCCAGGGTTAATAGAAAAAAGGGGGTACACTGGATAAAATGCTTGATATACGTTTAGTGTTACGTATATTGATGTATATTGAACACATTATAGATTGCATACGCAACATAATCTTTGTACATGGAATGTTCCAATACGTTGATATGCGTAGGGTATATCAAATTTTATCAAATCGAATCCGATTTTCATGCAACTTGCATGGGTCGTATCGAACTTACATCAGCTTTCAATACGTGAAGTATCAGCGTTCAGACACCTGTTCGAGCATTTGTAATCGTCAGATCTCAGACTATCGGTCATTAATGTACCGCATACAGCTGATGTAAGTGATTAATATGCAGCCTGCCTTACAGTTCGCAGGGAAATAAGACACGAAACATCCGGATACAAACGATTGATAAAACTTTACTTTCTTAATGCACGACTTAGTGCTGTTATGGCGAATTTAGCTGTTTCAAGTTTGATTAAATGGTTGCCAACGCTGTAGAATCGCCACCCCCCCCCCTTTCATTTTTTACTTGACCACAAATACTGAGAAAGCTTAAGGATCAATCCCCACCTTTGTTGCAGCTCGCTAAATGCTCATGGAAAAAAATACGGGTTCCAAGACCCCTTAACTTTTTTTAACTTTTTCAACCCACTTCTCAAATTTTGAGTGATAGCGACTCCACTTGATTTTTCCCAGCAAACAAGTACTCCACATTTTCAACAAGCACGTTTTTTCTCCGTATCCTTTATGTATCTCTTAATTTTTTCTGACAATCATAAAGCTACTGAAAAATTTTGCATCATGAGACACTCGTATTGTTCCCAAAGTGAGTGGTGATAACCTCCGGATTTTCTCTCCGCATTGGCTTTTTTTCTGGATCTTCCCATTTTTATTTGCCCCAACCCTTTTCCAGCATCTCCACAAATATCTAAAATAATTTTGAAATTGTGTTCTCCCATCCTACATTTTCCTGGATCTTCATTTTTTTATTTTTTATTTATTTATTTTCTTTTTATTTAATCTCGAACCAACAGGTTGCCCCAATAACAGGTTCGCTTGAAAGTAAAAATATAATACAAAAACAAAAATATATATGACAGTTACAAAGAAAACAAATGAACACAATTCACAACCAATATCTAACCAACCCATTTTATATTTACGCCACCGCTAGCCCCCCCCCCTTCCCCCGACAAACGGTTTTAATTTGTTTTATTTGGATCTACCACTGAAATAGTAAACCTTGTTTTTGACCCAAGCGATTTTTTTCTGAAAGTTACCCCCCCCCCCCGCGTTTTTCATGAAAGAAAATTTTTTCCTAGATGTACCCCCTTTTCTGTAACCACGGTGAGTTTTCCATTTTCTACTGCAGTACACTTTCCGTTTTCATTTACCCCTAGCGACTTTTTCTTCGATGACCCCCTCCTTTTTAACCCGGGGATTTTTTTCTGGATCCTCACAAACATTTAAAATAATTTTGAAACAATCGTCTCGCCGTACTTTTACACTGATTTTGTGTTTTCCTTTTGTATTCATACAGTCATTGTTTGTAGATATTCTCTTTTAAGAAATTAAGTGAGCTCAACTGATTGTGTATTGGGAAGATAATATTGAGAATTATTGTACGTCTTATCATCAATATTTCCTCAAGCATTCTTCAGAGTGATTTCTTATTTCGGTCGGGGCAAAATGTGTGCAAAAAGTCGCATAAGATGTGTACAAAAAAGCTTAATCTATTAATTGATGAAAATCTTCGTTGACGAAGATTTTAATTTCCTTCTCCTCCTTGATTTGCCTTTTCGATCTCTGATGTGATATAGTTTAATACTTTGTTCAACTTGTCGATGTCTTCACGTTTAAATTCGTCATACTGTGGACTTTCAATGGCCTCTGGATTGACCTGCTGGTCGTGGCCATCAGGCTGGTGCATTATATCACCACCGGTTCTTTCGGACTCGTTTGCTTCGGCATGATACTGCTTCTCATCAATGGAAGTTGCCCCCATACTGCTGTATATGTAGTCGGTCCGATCGTCGTAGGCTGACTCCTCGCGAATCGGCTTTCTCTTCTCAAGAGATTTAGATACAAGTGTGGTATCCACTGGCTTCTCTTTGTTATCTGTCTCTCTCTGATCATTTTTTTCCCTGGTGTTGTCATTCAGGAATCCGAAGTCCTTACCCAGCAGCAAAACACATCCAGTTCGCTGGGTCTAAAATATTAGAAGAGAATCAAATAAAACATTACTGATTGGAAATTAAAAAGCCCACCTAGACATTTGGTCTGACCATTCAAATGACACAAACTTTGACACGGGCATTAAACGATTGAAGATGGCCGAAGAATTCATTCCCTACGGGTTATTAATAATGCATGCTTAAATCAATGTGTAACGCAAACGAGGGGAAACACGGTATATGCCGAACATTCAGATGACTGTAAAAAGTATTCTCCGGTATTTCCATAAATTCTTACATTAGTCAAGTCCAGGTCAGGGGACAACGGAACCGTGAACCTGGCCAGAGAAGTAAACAATCATGGCGGTCAAACCCCTCCCCCCCCCTTTGCACTCCCGTAAGATATACTCCCTGTCCCAATCACAGCTTAAACCTGGAACGTTGCAACAGTGACGTACCAAGTACATCTAAAATGACTTTTAGCTGCACAGTATTGCCACCTTTATAATAATGTACGTATACATCGACAATTTATTTGTGTCTCTACCTGTCGTACATTATCATAGAAATAGTACTTAAGGTGAAGTACTACTAATTACGTCAAAATTAAGTTGTGGTGTCATTTTTTGAAACTTTGCACAAATATTCTTTGAAGTTGTGCAAGTGCAAAAGTAAAATAAAAAATGGGGGTCACCACGCTCGTTTCCATGGAAACGGACGTTAAAATGGCGTCGTTAGAAATAAATAAAAATGATATAATTCACTTAAACTAAAGAAAGCAATTATAAAAAGCTTAGCAAATGAGTTAATTTTAATAAATACCAAGACTTAAGATCCATATCTATCGAATGTATAGTTTTCATGATGTTTGTAAAGAAATTTTTACATAAGTATCGATTACAAATTAATTATAATTATCGTAATTATATCACTATATAATTTTCGAACTTTCTTCCTGTCGCTTTGGATGGTGTCATTTTGAGCAAACTTGGCGAATAAAATCCTGACATAATACCATTTAGTTTAAACTTTTAATAAAAGGGTGTCACCACGCTACTTTTTACAATATCTCCAGGTGAATGGGTAATATGGGCCATGTAAATGGGAGAGAGAAATGTTAATTTTTTCTCGTATTGAATAAAATTCAGCTTCCTAGGGGGTCAAAATATGACAAAATTATAGGTCACATGTATTTCTAAGAGACTGGGTCAAAAATTAGGTAAAAGCGCAATTTCAACAATGACAGGTGATGTTAAATACATGCGCTACAAAGTAACCCATTTGCGACAGGCTGGAGTTAAATCTGCGCAGAAACGTTCTAAAGCGTGTGCGCGTCCGAATTCGTCGCCCTTTACCTTAAGGCGGAGCTGCATATTGCCAATACAGATTTTTTCAGAGCAATATTTCTCGTCAAAGACGACAAGGAAACCCCCTCATACTATATATTTTCAAAAAGCAGAGACTCTAAAATTTAGTATGGTAGCAGTAGTTTACTCAAAGGATGAAGTGGGTGTATATTTGGGGCAAAAAAAACTTAATTTTGGTCTTAATGGTAAGAATCAATTTAAGTCAAAAACTTGACGTTATTTCCGAAATATGGCATTATCTATCCTCATTCTTAAATTACAGGGGTTTAAACCTTAATTGCCAAACAAAATAATCGTTTTGTTAAATGCCTTTATAAGAACATAATATGAAACTTTTAGAATATTTGATCCAGCCAGAGAAGAGTTAAATTCTTTGGAAATTTCACAGTTGGGAGGAAAAAGAAGCCAGGAAATCGGGTGATTTGCATACATTTAAATGAATGAACACTTCTTTATCACGCAACTTTCGACTGCTTAACAAGCTACAAGGTGAACTCAGCGAATATTTTAATCTTCGGTTAACAAATTAATTAAAATTAAATAAATATTTGCAAAAAGTGATTTTTGAGCAAAATATGCTGTGTTCGGTGCAGCGCCCCCTTAATTTGAAAAACTTGATTTTAAGTTGCACAATGTGTATTTTGGAATGGTTTGAAGAGGTAAAAACAAATGATTGATAAAGATGATTCAGTCGATAGATGGCGTACAGTAGCAAAATGTTTAGTCATCTTAATGTTTATCAAATTTTACATCATCATGTAACCCGGTGATACCATGTAATACCATGTAAAACGATGGCCAGATTTTATTAATTGCCTTTTCAAAAATACTACAAACAGCTCCAAAACAGAACTGACTCAGTTGTGTAGTATTGTGTTTGGCATATATGGCAGTAGTTTGCGTGTGAATATGAATAGTAATTGTTAACTTATTGGCAGTGACGTGTCTTTTATTGATGGTTTAGCCGTTTTGGAATTGTGTTATTTTATTGCTAAAGTAAGAGGCATGACATGAGACAAGCACGTTAAAAGAATATTTGTTTCTTAAAGTAAATGTAATTTATGGATGAATACATTGTGACACTGAGCCGCGTTAAAAACTTATAAATGGTAAAATATTTTGAGTACGGTAATATATCGAAAACTTGGCGTTGCACGAATGTGCTAAAGAGGAAAGACTATGTGCTTTTTGTGCAAATGCAGTTGAAGATGAGCTCCACTGTATTTTTGACTGTAGGTAATCTCTTAGCAGAAGCTTGTCGTCTGTATTTGGTTTAATTGATATAGAAAAGAAAGTGAAATTTCGGATAGCATCTAACTGAAAGGAGTGGGGACTTGAAACAAAACTGTCTCTGATTGATATGGAATATGTGTGGTGTTGTCAATGTATGCTATAACGTTTGGCTAAATTTTGGGTTGTCATGTTTTGTAAATCCACTGCATCACAGTTTCGTGTCTACTACTGCTACTACCTGAAGCTCTGTTATTGTTTAAAATTGAAAACAAGTCCTGACTAGAATTCATTTGTCACCAACAACAATGATTATGGTCTTTACACTTGCAAATACAGAGTATTTGCCAAACTGAGTTTTGTTATTCTAGCATGCAGTTTGATTAGAACAAGAAACTGCAGTCGACACAAAGGATAAAATATACTTGGTTGGCTAAAAGGTGCACAAAATTTATCTTTTCTACAAATATGTCAATTTGTCCAGATTTTCTGACAGCTTAGGGAAGTCTACCTGTTTCAAAACCTGTTTATGTGGTCTCAAAACGGACAATAGCTGTAATACTTACCTCATTTACAGTTAAGCTTGAAGTTGTACAGAGAGCACAATTATGTTTATAAAGAAACTTATTACTGTCTAAAAGTCAATATTTAACAGCACTTAAATATGTATTACATATATAGCAAGTTTTGTCCGGGAAAATAGTTAATATTTAACGTGTAGTCTACTATGAGAAGTGAATAATATTAAATAGTAAATATGTCCACTTCCGACTATTGATGGCAAAGAAGAGTGTTCGTGACGTAACTGTGTGTGGAGACAACACCTAGCAAGATTTATCAACACTCGTTAAAGGGCCTTGGCATCAGTCAGTGTCGTTAGAAACAAATTGAACTACCCCACTTATCTCTACGTAATATATTTGACTATAGTGAGCTCGAGATATGAACGTATACGATTGTTGGTGAATTGTCTACATTTCCAACCGTGGTGGGTTTGCGTTGTAGTTAGAAGAGCCAAGCTGACCAATCGCCGGTCACGTGCACGCTTTATCTGGGCCGCAAATTTAAAACCCCTCATTCTAAGTGAGAATATATTCAGGCAAATGCAACCCACATACACAAAGTGTTAAAAATGTTGTCGTGCATGGAATCTACGATCAATCACTAAGATATCATAGTAGAGATACTGATTTATGTTAGAAGATCTTGCAAAATCAGTATTCAAGCATTTTATTATAAATACCATCAACAGAGAAAATAATCTTCTTTAATAAAGCCTTTTCATAGGATTTAGCTATCTTTTAAGAGTTAGTAGAAAATAGGAACTTTACCAATTATTATCCTTGAAAAAGTTGTATGCCCTTCAGTTCAACGATATGTTGCCGTGAGCAATACCCGAACCGCCAAAATGTAATTAAATTTGAGTCAATCATCTTTTACGTATAGCGTCAATTGATATCATGACAATCGGCAATTAGCTGTAATGAAAATGCCATGTATAGTTTCACACTATTAATAATTGTTATAATCATTTCATTAACCAACTTTGTTTTGAGTAGGTTCTTATTCTAATTATCTTAAAAGACGAAATAACTTTCCTTACTTCCATATATTTGCAACAACTTTCGTCAACTGAGTAAAGATGGTCAAGACATATTCCACTGCATGAAAACCCGATAATTCAGATAAATTCACATTAATGAGTTGTCTGTATTATAGTATAATACACGTGAATTCACATGAATCCACATGAATAAAGGCTTGCTGAATACAAAAAATGGATTCTTGACTGTATCCATATGTATATGCACTCTTCAGCTAAAATACAGGCAACAATCCATGTTATTGAGTAAATATTATAGGGTTTTTATGCAGTGTTCCTTATCGTGATTGTCCATCTAATATACTTAAACAAGACTGTCCTTGTCGTAAAACCATTAAACGAACTGCCATGTTATGCTTTGGCTAACGTTTGTTACTATATTAATAGCTCTGCTGCTGTCATTTTGAGAATATGTGATTTATGAACAAACGATTTTGCAAAATAGTATTAATTATGCGTGCTATGTCGAACCAAAATTATGAAAAATAATGTATGTGCTAATCCGATGAATCGTTCTTTAGATGTGGTGCCCACAGCCAATTGTGTAAATCGCCGATCGAAGTGCCCTTATCTTCCATATTACTTCCCCCTTTGTATATTGCTTTTTAGCTATATGGTGAGAATAATAGAATCTCACACAACAGAGGTCATTGGATAAGATTTCTCACACGACTTAGGGATCCCCTACGAGTGTGAGCAATCTGAGCCTAGGTCATTAGTTTTTGGGATTCTTTTTCTTACATGATCACACAATGCGTTAAATTCACACTAAAAACATTGAATTATTGTTTCAACTGTGTTAGTGACTATTCTACTTCGTGGCTATATATTATTCCGCGTCACTAAATATAGTCCTGACTTTAGTTTAGGACACACGCTACGCTCTCGTGCGGAATATTGGCGATTTTGCAATGTTCTTCTACTTCTTTCAAGTACTGTTTGAATAGTTATATGGAAAATGCGACCATGTTTTTTGTGGGTCTGTCACTGACGAAGTACAACATTATTCAAAATCGTGACGTACTGTCGTTTGCCCCTGCATAGTGACCTGCTTACCTAGTATATAGTTCCGGTCCGTGTGCTACTGATCGCGCCATTGCACGAGGAGCAACAGGACGATTGTTATCCACCCAACACTCGGCTTTTGTGTATACGCATTTACACACACTGTGGGCCGATTTCTGAGAGTGTGGGATTGATTTTTACCACACCGTCGATCCCACAATACCAGATGCCAGGGATGTGAGAATGGCCTTTCCCATATACCCCTTAGAACTGCAACAACGTACAAAAATTAATGTATATCCTAACACTTATTTTGAGATCTCTATTACACAGATACAGAGACTGAACGCAGACATTTGGATGACCATGGCGGACTTGCCTTTACCTCCATGGTATAGCATAAGCATATGTGTTTTATGAACACGCGAGTTTCAAACATCATGCATTATATTCGTGACGTATGATGTCAGAAAATATCAAATGGCCTAAATTCGGATTATTACTGTATGTGATCATATTTTCAACACAAACAGATTATGAACGTTGCTATGACCTCGCCCTAGGCTGTTGCTGAGCGAAATGCACTCACCAGTACAAACTACCTCATTTGAGGGATAGAATTGCAACAAGTGAAAATTGATACAATACAATATTAACCGACCAGATGCAAATAGAAACACTTATTATAAAGAGGGGATATTCTCTGCGTTTAACAAGCGTTTTTCAACTACCGCTGGTTTGCACCAACCAGTTTGGCGGCCATTGTAAGATAGCCGCCCCAGTAAAGCCCAATTTACTATTGATTTCTATCACGTAATTAGTTTAAACGATTTTTTATAACTATGGCTCGGATTATCTGTGCTCTGAACTTTACAAAAGTTGGTGCCTAATGCATGGCTAGCGTGGTTTAATGTATGTAGTGTATATTTGCCATAAAAGCATATATGTATCATAAGGAACGGAAGCCTTTGTCGAAATATAATGGATCACCAATTGAAGTTCGGTTATCCAAACTGACATACAGTTATTGCATTGAAGGTAAAGATGTCACCATAACTTACATCACTGTTGTCGATCAAAATATTTTCTACATCGATTCTTCCATGAACGTAATTACTCTGGTGAAGCAATTCCAGAGCTTCACGTAGGTCTTCTTTCATGAGCTGTTCATCATTTTCATGAAATCTTGACCAATCATTGACTTCTCCAAGTTGCTCCAGAGCCATGTCACTCTTTTTTACTATGTCCAATGCCGGTGCCCAACACAACCTGCTTGTTCTCATCATTTCCAGTTGCACGTCCTTGAATACCATCTGCAATTCTGGAACATCGAATCATAGAGCAATAATGTATAAAGAGTATTTTGATCAAAGCATACCAAACATAATAATTCTAATTTACTAGTAGTTAATTAGTGCTTCAATTCTTAAGGTTATGGGTGATAAAGTCGATTTTCAACTGTTTTTTAATTTCAAGGCGTTTTGTCATTTTTTTTTTACTTTTTGCAACATACTATAACCTCCACCTCTCCATTCCGAGGATGTGTACGGAAAAAGATATCGTCAACTATATTTTCGCCTGACCTCGAGAAGTGCAAAAGAGTTATCGGGCTATGTTTGACATTTACAATGTACCAATAAAATTAGCGCATTTGCTGAGTAGCTCCCATTTAATATCAAAATTAAAAGATTGTCCCCGACTGTCCAACCCTAATTCCTGAAGGCATTTAAGCAATTTTTCATGAATCCATGCGTGCACCTATACGCCAGGAGTAAGGGCCACCTATATCGTTATGTGTCAAACTTCTGTAGACTGTATTATAACAATTTCAAAAAGTTCCATAACGCGATATGATATAGAAAGATAAATGCTCCTTGACGTACAAAGACAACTCTCCCCGTGACCAGCGGTGCAAGAAATTTTTGTTGGGCACAACTGGTGGGTGTTACATTGTGTTTGATGAAGGGCCGTATGAAACATACAGTTACAGGTCTTGGAGTCGTGTATCTCGTATCTCTCTGTATCTCACGTCTTAATGTCATCAAGTTGCCTGATGTCTATTAAATGATTGCTTAGGCAAGACTCTAAGCGGGAGCACATACCTTGATCTTCTCCTTTATCAAAGATCCAAATGCGCCACAAAAGAACTCCATTGCATTCATGAAACTAAAGACTCTAGAGGAGAAAGTGAACAGGACTGGGTTGACAAGAGCTGGCAAAGGTAAAACGACCACTGCAATCCAAGGGTACATTTCGACTGACACCTGAAATCCACTTAAACCGACAATGGTCACCAAAATGATTGGCAGCAAACCCAGCAAGTAGATGGTGACAATGACAATTACACGAATGATGGTGGCTTGTGCTCCTCGCAATTTCCGGGACCGATGACCAACATGTCTTGTTTTCTTAGTAAACACAATTATGCTTACGTAGCAGACGACAATGACTGTCAGAGTCAGCAAGTTCAAAATAGTATACATAAATAGAGAGTACTGCCAGCCAGGGTGGTGATGGTGCCCAAAAAAGAGCGGTAAGCAGATCCTGTTCTGTCCGTAGAATGTGTAACTATAATATGGAATGCTGTAGATTGGAAACGTTGCGGCCACAAGAACAGCGACAAGAGCAATGGAGACAATCACGCCAGCCTTGCGATGACTCACATGGATTTTCTTGAAAGGGTTTATGATCACAATGCAGCGTATTACACTCATTATCGTTATTACCAAATTTGACATGACACTGGCAACCGTGATCATGATTCCCAGGAAGGAACACAGCCAATGCTGTCGCCAAATGTTGTCATTGACTATGTACCTGTTTGCATAGTACAAATCGACGCTTGCGAGCGCCACCAAGTAGACGCCGACCAGAAGGTTGAAAACACCTAAGACAAAAATGAGGAAAATATCGCTCGATACCACTTTTCAGTCTCCAGACTGTGATCCACAGATTCAATACAATCACAACCGTGCCGATTATCCATACAAAACTGCGGATCCAGTTGTTAAAGAGCAAGTCGTCACAAGATGAAAAGGCGTCGGGGACAGGTAAACATTCACTAACCACACTGTTTTCGGAACTCGCTACACAGCAGAGGGCATGATGATCCGAATATCTAAGGGGAAGTAAAGTAATTGTTACAATTATATTATCGATTATGACTTGAAGGATTTTATGCAAAAATTCGCAGATTTTGTACTTTTATCCTTAGATCTAATCAAATCATTTTGTCACATAATTTTGGTCCAAAATTCACTGTGTTTTTGTGTGCGGTTATATGGCTGAATAACACTTTGATGACTGTTTACATTTCAAAAATATCTTTATCATGTGAACCCTACGACTTTACTTGTATCGGTGCTTTTCACATGTCAGTGAAAATATCCATTAGACAAAATAATTTTCAGCTTGAAACTAGTGCAATATATTACCATTTGTGTCGTGCAATGCCACGCGTGTAATTATTTCAATTAATATTGATTATTCTTTGAATTTGGTCTTTGTCTTTTTTCATGCAAGGTCGACTTCCAATGTATCATTTATTGATTCACTTATGATCATAACATTCTTTGAACAAAGTAAAACATTGAGAAACAAATCAACATTCGGACTTCAAATCCGCAAGGCAATGTGGTTTGCGATTTTGACCCACTCAAAGAAACAGTAACGCTCTTAGACAAGCTTAATCTACTGCCAGTAGATTAGAACGCACCATAATATTTTCACGATAAAAAAGACTGAGAAAGTACAATATTTGACGATGAAGACTGCTCTGGCGTCAAAAGTATAGCAGTTACGAAGAGTGAAGCAATTATGAAGAGTAATCTGTCTTCCATGTCTATCATATTGCAATTTGAAAAAGTAAGCTGAATTTTTTTCATGAAATGTTGTATTAATGATAGGAGAGGTTGATGCGCCTTCATACTATGATACTACGTAACCCTTATTAGTAGAGAAAGCCGTATCCTCACCTGAGAGTGTAGATATTGCCTGAAGTCTGGCAATTTCATTGCGATGTCATTCCGAATCAGGGTGTTTCAAGGGCAAATTGACACAAGTAGAAAATTTTGACTTACAATGTGAACAAGAAACACAAACTTACAGGATCTTCATTCGGTGCAAATTCGCAAAAATGTTGTGTTCAAAATACAGTATCGGGTTGAGACGCAGATCTCTGCAGAATGTAAAGCGATATAACGATAATAGATCACAAAGTGCGCTCATGAGACTGGTAAGCCACGTTACATAAATATGAGGTGAAAACTAATCATTAAAAACTTAAACCTGATAATTATTTCAGATGTAAACATTCAATATGTAAGTGTTTGGTCGAGTTCAACACATGCTAATGGGAAACATTGATCCTTTAAACAGAAAATAGAATCACATGGTAAATGTTACTCACAACATTATCAGGTTTTTCAATCCAACAAATGTATTTCCAGTCAGTTTGTCGATACGGTTATTGAACAGGATCCTGCAGAAAGCAGAACATATTCATATTCGGAATCTGCAAAATGGAGCCTGCGACGGCCCTGGTAAGAATGACGTACTGTATACGGGTTGATGAACCAAGATGGAGGACGTACGGACGAACATAACATTTGAAATATATACCCTACCAACTGTGAACGGCGATAAGAACTAGACTGACACAGCAAGTCTGAGATATTAACGACAGCTGACTTTGGTAAAAGTGAACATCGAGAACGCGTTCTCCCTACAAAGTGTCATTACAGCTCCGCTCGCTAAACTTTTGCTGCATTTCCCGTTATTGCTTACTGTTTTCCAAACCAAAGCATTCATATTCTCGCAGAAGTGTTATATAGATGAGTGTAAAGCTTGTTACAAAACATAAAAACATGAATTTCTGCTCACTCTTTAACTTAAACTCTATGGGTGAAAACTAAATTTTCTATCTCACGAAAAGCCAATGAAAACTAGAGTCACGCAATAGGCTTCCGCGTCAACCCTTACAACTGACATACTAAAATAGTTCTAAAATTTTTGGGGAGTTAGGGCTTTTGTTCCAGAATCGCGCTCTTCCTTAAAATGAGATGATGCAATGTGCAATGTTTAATGCGATTTTTAATAACTGAATGAGAGACCCTTCTCTGATCTGATTTCAATAATAACGTTAGGTATTTATACATAGTGGGGATATAGTGACTGCAGACTAAAACTTCATGTTTAAATAGATGTATACAAGGAGAATAAAGGTATCATTAAAATATGTTGTATTTGGCCCTGTAAGATGCAATTGTCGGCTAGCAACGTAGCATGGAATATGATATACTTCATTACAAATTTCATTATCACTGTAAATTTCACTGAAACTTAATAATCTTAGCATAATTCTTTCACCAGATATGAAATTGTCTCTTTAAGAACACATTAGAAAAGAGAATTTGATATGTAATTGATCAATTACAGCTTTAAGATAGAATGCACCTCGGCAACAGATTTTCTGTCACTCAAATGTTTCAAATGCCTTTCTGATCGACCACTTGAGGGGCCGAGTTTTAAAGCTTATAGATAACATAAAGTTTGTATTGGT
This sequence comes from Ptychodera flava, assembly GCF_041260155.1. NCBI lineage: Eukaryota > Metazoa > Hemichordata > Enteropneusta > Ptychoderidae > Ptychodera > Ptychodera flava. Next base: position 34,064,838 of record NC_091930.1, read on the forward strand.
TTTATTTGCCAAAATAAAAAGTATACTATTTTCCGAAATCTTGAACTTCAAGTGGCAGTATTGTGTAATTTGCGTCTCAAATACACAATTTAACACGTTATCTCTTGTTTTTATTCAAAAAGACCAGTTGAATGTGTTTTTGTCTTTCTCATATCAGGCGCGTATTGACTTAATGTAAATGTTCCCAATACTTACAATTTCATCAGGTTTTTAAGCCCAGTAAATATATAGTCTGGTAGTGTCTTCAAGCTGTTTCTTGAAAGATCTCTTTACGAAAAAGAATAGATAAGACGGTCGGATCTTCAAGGATCTGACATGGCCAAGTCAAAGTGATAGAAAATTATATTTTCTGCGATCTTTAATTCAGCAAAACGTCTTTTTTACATATACAGGGGCAAGACGATGCCTTAAAAGTGCACGAAAGAACGTCATATGATATTTATTATAAAGTTAGCGAGTTCATAGTACTGTGTACCACAATGGGACCTAGCTTAGCGATTCAGCTTGAATAAAAGGAGACCGTTCAATGTACTCACAGAAGACAAAGAAAGTCCATATTCGCAAACTGCATGTCCAGTACCAGTGCCTTAGTCCTCGCTTTCATACCGCTCGCATTACTTGAGAAAAAAGTACACAAAAGATGTCATTAAGCGCTATCACGTCTGTCAGGAGAACTAAAATAAGGCGATTATAGAGTTTTCCATGTACACATAGCATTCAAAGCCTTGCTTTATGCAAAAAACCTGCTTAAGACTTCATCGATAGACACTTTTTCAAGATCAATGAGGGGCCCTATTAGTCCATGAGCCAGATAGGTTATTGGTACCATTTGGGTGGGCAAATTCCACCATACATTTTCTGAAAGCCCAAAATCTGAACTTTCTGAAAATCTTTGGTGGACAGGTCGCAGAAGTAGCTTTCTGTCTCAAAAGTCGTTGTCATGGCAACAATACTTACAATCTTAAAAGCTAATAATTTTAGATAAAAGTGATTTTCTAGGGAACGGTAAAAGATATTTACGTGATTTCAAGACAGACACGGGTACCTCACATCATGGCCTTTCAATTGACCCCATGACCTTGAACATTCTAGGTCAAGGTCAACAGGTCATGCCCATAACATCTCAGAATTTCGATAAAATAGAGCATTTTTCATAAATACTTTTCTGCTACATTAACATAAAATATGATAGAAACTCAAAAACTTGTTCAGACATAGCCACAGATGTGTACTCTTTGAAATTAGTATGTTATGTATCAGGGATGTTGTTGGTAGTGAGTAATGACCAAGGCAACCATCAGTGTGTTTTCAGTTACACATGTACTCTATGGGCCAGGCCCCAATTATGGTCAATTGGTACTATTTGGGGCAAGCAGAGGGCAATCTCACACTTATATATTTTTGAAAGTTGAAACTCTGAATTTTCTGAAAAGTTTTGGTAGCTTAGTAATGGGTGAAAACCGTTGCCATAGAAACAGACATCTGAATTATTTAGTAAGTACAATTGTATACAAAAGTGAATATCCTGCTTTATGAAAATGTTCATACCAAAATTGATAACATAAATAGGATATGTTACACATTCTAACTTTCACTCAAGATGTTACCTTAAAGTCAAGGTCAGGTGTACACAACCAAATGAGGTCAAAGTTTAAAACATGGAAAGTTTACATTTCAGGTGACTATGCACAGAAATAATGTCTCTTTTGTTGTGCACTTTCTGACATTTTAAGCAAGGTGCACTCTTGTCAGCAAAGATGCATTCTTGTCTTTGATAAACGATACTTGTGGCTTCTACCGTATTAAATTTGACCACATTGTCTGATGCTCTTTTCAAACCAAGGTCAAGGTCAATGAAAGAACAAGGTTAAACATAGAATAAAATGGTGATTTCTATGGTGTTACGTATATGTTTTTACACGGAAAGAGTATTTTATGGTACCAGTTTGTATTAAACATCATAATTATCAATAATAAGCAACATCAACAAGCTTATATTTAGCTAACAGCCTACAGCTATTAGCTATAGCTATACGTATTGGCCAATAATGTATATCTTCAGAATTTTCATACTACTGTAAACAAACATGTGTCATTTTAATGTTTTTCGAACGAATCGTTAGTGACATGACATCTGAACTTTAACGTGACAATTTGAACAATGTACTGAGCCCCAGTACTTATACCTTTATATGCGTGGCCTGCACCTGATCTAACAAAGAAATAGACCAGTCAGAAATAAGTTTTTAATGCTGCTGGACATCAGCCGTAAATATTTCAACGATAGATAACAAAATAAAATCTGTCTGATAGAGCTAATAATAAAACTACTGTTTTGAACCGCTTGATCAAAAGTAAATAGCACTAAATAAAACAAACATATTAACGTTCATCGTTAACTTACTAATTACAAATGACAAACGACCAAGTATATGTTGACTTTCTATGATCATCTACCTTTTCCCTGGCAAAATGCAATGAGCAAAAAGTATGCAAGCCACACCCACCAAAAACTAATCAGTTCTTGCCATTTGCTAACTGAATCTATGTACCAGATTTGATTCTGATCTGATAAGCCATTTTTGAGATATCGGACCAACAGACAGACAAAAAGACACACAGACAGACAGACAGACAGACAGACAGACAGACATCGCTGCGACATATGCTCACGTGTGTAAACACGTGAGCAAAAATGGACGCTCATCATGAAAATCGACGCCGAACAAGTAAGCTATAAGACAAGGGAATGCTTCTGAAAATGTATCAAGAGAAAATCATCAAATTTAAGCGATCTAGATCTGCGTGTGTATGCTACTCAGCTGTAGAAAGTCTTATTTTGAAATTGGCGAAGGTTTAGACATTTAATATCTAATTTTACGGAACCAGTGGACAATGTAACCAGGACAGCCTGTTGCTGACTGCATATCAACGCATTATATCATCGATATCAAGACATCAGGTGTCAACCAAACGCTTGAACAAACTAACTGCGCATCGACGTAACGTTTATCAGATATTTATCAAATTTCCGGTAACGTTGTATTAGATTTGTCGCTTTGGGTCAATTTTGAGGGGGCAGCTAGCTGGCAGGGTACGCGTACCCATTCCGGATAAGTGGTACCAAAAGTATTTCGTGGTTCAAGATTACCCCATTGCTTTTGCCATTTTTGATATATCCCTTGGACCTAGTAAATTTCTTAGTTACCTTGAATGATAATGATTATTGGACCTGTTTTGATGTCTGTTGTTTAGTAAATTAAAATAAACTTTCAGAACCACTTGCATGGCTTCATCTCCTAACGGAAGCCTGAGTGGTAAATGGACAGGCTATACAATTTTTTCTGTTACCTAAAATGTGGCCAGATGTCACGCCCTGCTGTCAAAAGTCAGTGGAAAACTCTGAACAATAATAGTTCTGTTATTCAGATTCTGGAAAAAATCCTAGCGTTAGTAATGTGCCCAAAATAAAGACAGCTAGGGTGTTTTTTTTACTATTGTCCTGGGATATACCCGGTATACTATTTTGAGATGAGCAATAATGCCTGTCCATACATTTTAAAGAACAAAATAAGAAAACTTCGGCGTACTTTTTAAAAGAAAACTTGGCAGAAACGTAAAACGACATATATAGCGAAGGAAGGAAATATTTCTTTCTTGGGCGAATCTTCGTCGGAACATATTCGACGGGTTTGGAAATGACGTGAATGGCTCCAGCGGAATCAAATTCACTGACAGCTGAATGATAACGACCTAACGTCGTGTGGACGGCAATGAACGACTCTGGACATTTACGACCATACAATCGAATTCCATTTTCCAAATATTTTGTTGCACGGTATCGGCTCTTATTTCCTTGACCAATTTTCTTTCCTTGACCAATTTTCATTTATGTGGGGAAAAATTACTGTACTCTACAAGTATCTCCATCACAGCGCTGTATCTGAACTGAACTCCATCTTGTCACTTGTTTACGCCCCTGGCTGTCCTTCAGTCTTACAAAATGTGTTCATATTAGCCATGATATCGAATATTTGTCGAATATTATAACAACGAAGCATAAGTTACGACAATTTTCCAGCTGCTGTCGCCAATCACGACAAGGTAATGTTGGTAAAGGTATGCCAGCTATCAAACACAAGCTCAGACTGTGCATTCTGTAAAATCAAGGGTTTTTGTAGCAGACCCAGGCAAGCCTATGTGAGCCTGAGCTTGCCTGGGGCAAGCCTGTGGCCTGTCCGAGGCTTGCCTTTTGTTGCGTTAGTTTTGTCGGGTACTGTATAGCAGCTGCGGTGGCAGTGTGCTTCTGCAGCTACAAAACCCCTAGACGTTATAGCCATCATCCTTTCTACAGCATTTTCCCAAAGACTTATGTTTGGCCTCAAGTCTACTGCTTTATGTAAGGGTTCTCGTGTTTAGCCCTTTATTACATATTTTGTTCTTTCACAAATAATTCATCTTTTTCTGATAGACTCCAGTATTTACATTTGTAGCATCCCTTTGTGACACCCTATACTCAGATTGCATTTAATAGTAGATTGAACTGAATTTTCACATTCAAGTCTACTAAGTGTTTTCTTGTGGGAACACTTTTTCTCCGCGGTCTAGTAATACAGTTTCAAATTTGCGAATTTTAGTTGCTTTGAACAAACCTTTCCAAAAGTTGAGTTCCCCGAGCTTATTAAGATGTGAGCCATAGCACCTTAAATGATACGTGGACGTAATATTTGCACATTTTCTCTGCGGTCTAGTAATACAGTTTCAAATTTGCGAATTTTATTTGCTTTGAACAAACCTTTCCAAAAGTTGAGTTCCCCGGGCTTATTAAGATGTGAGCCATAGCACCTTAAATGATACGTGGACGTAATATTTGCACATTTTTCGCCCGCTTGTTTTGATTAACATCCTCTGAAACATCCTTTACGTTAGATTTAACAAAATTTTTCACAAACTAAATCGAGACAATGATATTGCGTGAAAAAAGAAATGCCACTTAATCTTTTTTACTTTATTGAAATAAATATTAGTTTAAAGATTATTCAGGAGGTGACTAATTGTATTTTAATCACCAAAGGTTAAGTGAATTTCCATGTCTGAAAAAATAAGTGAGTATATGACCACAAAACCAATAGGATGTACAACAAATGAATCACTCCCTTGGAGTACTAGTGAAGTTTAATTTCAAGATGTTTGATTTTATTACTTACACAACTCACTTTTCCAGTTTTATAAGAAATTACACAACTCACTTTTCCAGTTTTATAAGAAATATCGCATGAAGCTGAATTATTTTATATGTTGATGATTTCTTTGTTACTTAATTACTCGAATATTATATGCGCATGATATGTGTATTGTACATGCCTAGACAAAATTCAAAACTTTCAACAAAAGGCGAATAGATAGATTCAAAAAAGGCGAACTGAAGTTGCAATTCTACTTGCTGTAGCAACATGTGTAACATTGAAACCGACAGTCATTAAATCAGCGCAACTAACTGGACCAAGATATTCACGACACAGCGATCATTTTTCAGGAATTAAGGTGGTTACGCAGTTTTTACTTCCGCTGTCAGTGACGTGGAGCATATCAGATAGGTGGATTGTCCGTCGTCATCCGTCATCTATCAACAATTGTTTTATTCTCTGAAACTGCTGGTCTAATTGCTTTCAATACTGGTAGGCAACTCATTTGGCTGAGTTCAGTTAGATTTGTTCAAATCATGGTGAAATTTACATATTTGTATTTTGGGGCATTTCTTCTTTTTTATCAACTTTGAAATGTGTTATGTGGGTTCCTAGGGACAACCTGAGTGAGGTTTATTTAAGTTGAGAAGTAAAGTTTCATACTTGAAATTTTTGGGCCTTTTTTCGTTTTTGTTTGAAAAGCACAATTTTCTCACAATTATCTTTAAAGGTTCCTAGGTATTACTTCAGTTTCTTCAAATTTTGCTAATACTTGCATATTTATGGTAGAGATGAAAACAAGAGCCCATTATATATAATAGTAATACATGCATTTGCAAGGATGTCCTTGTTCAGTGTTCCTAAAATCAACATAAGCAGATGTATCAATATTACAAAGTTTATTTACAAACAAAACCTGACCCTTTTTATTTTTAAGCAATACATAACAGCAGAAGTCTATCGGCTACTAGGCCTCTTGTTAAAGCTTTTCCCATGTGACCTAAGCTCCGCCCCAATGGAAAATAACAACCAAAAGCATTTATCTGGAGATACAGGGTAGCTCAACATGAAATCCGGAAAAAAGTTATAGTATATTGGTATCTCTTGAGATCAGACTACTTGTCTACTCGTTGACAAGCTTATAATCATCTCCCACTAACTACGTTGGTCCGACACAGATACTCATTTTTGATAAGTGAACATGTTACTTCTATCATGAAAACAAAAACATAAAACTTTGCCAAATTTTGTTGTTAAACAATCAAACACACTTACGTATATTTGCCTTTTGACCTCTTTTACTGTCGATATGACTTTAGTTGACATTGCTGTGTACTTAGCACACAAAAGTTATGATTTTATAACCATTAATATACATGCAAAGGTATGTCCAATGTCGCTCTATTACTGTATCTGAAAATGCATTGATGGTTGCTATGGTGATTGCCGCCCTGTCAACAAGGTATATGATAAAAAAACACTAGTTATTTTAAAGAGATCGCATTAGCTCTTATAGCTGACTAGTTTTCATGTTTGTACTGTTCGGTTGGTAAAAATGTTGCAAGGCTATTTGCAAAAAAATCCCACCTAAACAATTTCTAAGTTGCTGAAGGCAATGCCCATTGACCTTGACCTACAAATCTAAAGGTCATGGGGTCAATTAAGAAGCAATGCGAACTATTGATATGCATTCTTAAATCAATCAAATATCTTTTGTCGTGTATTTGATAATCTATTTTACATAGTATGCTTAATTTTAATGCTTTTGAATGCTGATTCCATGACAACAATATTTACACTGAAAGCGCATTCAGCAAACTGTCCAATGAAGATTTTCTCAAAATTCAGATTTTCAGGTTTAAAAGCGGCTTTGTTCCCCACTCGAGTCAAATGGAAACAAATTGACAAATTTTGGGGTCTGGCTCATAGGCTACATGCATAACTGAAAACACACATATGGTTGCCTTGGTAATTACTCACTAACGACATCATCCCTGATACAAAACATATTAATTTCAAAGGGCACACATCTGGGGCTATTGTTGAGCAAATTTTTGAGTTTCTATTATATGTTATGTAAACGTAGCAGAAAAGTATTTGTGAAAAATGCTTGATTTTACAGAAATTCTGAGATGTAATGGGCATGACCTTTTGACCTTGACCCAGAATGTTAAAGGTCATGGGGTCAACTGAAAGGCCATAATGTGAGGTACCAGTATGTGTCATGAAATCATGTAAATATCTTTTGCTGTTCACTAAATAGTCAGTTTTGTATAGTATTCTTAACTTTTAAGATTTTTAGTATGGTTGCCATGACAACAACTTTTGAGACAGAAAGCTACTTCTGAGACATGTCCACCAAAGATTTTCAGAAAGTTCAGATTTCGGGCTTTCAGAAAATGTATGGGGGAATTTGCCCACCCAAATGGTACCAATCGACCATTTTGGGGGTCTGGCTCAGGGACCCTATGTCTCCACATCGGTAGTGTGCATTAGAATGCATGGTTCAGAGGCAATAGCTATGCCATGAAAACATTATTCTGGCAAATACATGATACATTATATCATTTTACGACATATATCGTAAACAAGCTGCGTTTGGATGGTGATGGATGTCTCACGAAATTTTATTCTGTGACAAAAAGTATTTGCCGAAAACATTCATTCTTACTGTGGTACATCTGTCCTCTTTTCGCCAAAATTTTGCTAAACGTAAGGAAACAGGTGATTAAAATGACCAAGTCCACGCCTATCATTAAGTTTATTCGATTATTATTCACTGATATGTGGCAGCTAGAGTGTGTGACTGGTATTCATATAGGTGTATGGAGAGAGGGGGGCAGAAAGAGAGGCAGAGACACAGACAGACACACAGACACACAGGCAGACAGAAAGACAGACAGACAGACAGACAGACAGACAGGCATACTCATAGAATGAGGCGCACTTAAATTTCTAAGAACTTGAACTGGTCCAAATTAGCATAATATTTATTACCAAGAAACAAACTAAGGGGGTCATTGGAATATGTAAACATGGACAAAGGAATTTAAGGTCGGTCTCATTCTGATCCGTGGAATCAAGAAGGTTCCTCACCATAATGTTGCTTATACATATTGGTTTTATCCTTGAAATGTACATTTGGTTGAAAAATGCTTGCCTTATCCTTATAAGGAAGCTTCGAGATTGTGTTCCAAAACAGCTTACCAACTGCTACATAAAATATCTAAACCTCTAATTTTCAAATCTCTTATTTGTTTATTTTGTAATTGCAAAAGAACATAGTATCTGAATATATGGAATGTATGTCAATTTATATGTAAGGGGCAAACTAAACTAATACGTATTTATGGCAAAACCTTCACTTGCTATATGCTTACTCAATGTGGAATTAAACTATTTATGTTTTATAGCTACTATATTAAAGGCGAGGGTAATATTGTTAAAGTTTTGCGAGTATTAAGCTATAAATAAAGCGTCCTCAATTGAAAACAGTCACCTCTCCCAGTTGTGTATGGCCTGAGGTAGTGAACGTGACGTTTGTTAATCTCCATTCTTTAAAATTTCCGCGACGTTCTGATGATAAATTGTACAAAATGAAAATTCATGCAGACAGATATGATACTAAGAACGATATGATACTAAGAGTAGGTGACCAGCGAGTATCACAAATTTCTATTGCAACAGAAATAGCAAAGGAAGAATTCTGACCGATAATTTGAGTGTTCAGGAAAATACTAGAACACTGAATTTCAAGATTTCTAAAATCACAATAAAGACATGCTATCTATGCACTATGTAAATGAAATTGAAGAACAAGTGAAAACAACTTTAATGGCAATTACACGAGATAGCACAAGTAATTAAATAAAGTGCGATGTAGAACTGAAGATTGACCTGACGATAATGAAAAATGCAAGTTTGCCAAAAACCGAGAGATTGGAATTTTCCCAACATGCCTTTGCAAACATGTCGAATACAAAGGGTGCTTACATAATGTTTATTTTCTAGCTGCTATATATCTTATTCAAATTCAAAGATATCATTTCAATACTCACAGACTTCTTGCTGATCTATTAATTTCATAAAGATTTTGTGGATTTGAGTAGCTGCAATCAACGTCGTAGTCGTAGCAGGTACATCCAAAAGGACAATGGACATCTTTAACAAGATTAGAACGAATACGTATTTCAGATACATCGCTAGTTGAAGCGAAGCAGCGCTCATATTGCAATTTTCTCATACCTTGAAATGAAGGTTCCCTATTAATATACAACTGCAAATTCTTAAAGAAGAGAAACGCGACTGTATTATTTTAAGCCTAAATAGCCCACATATTGAAGAATAATTCTTGTTTAAGGTGTTGTAGACACATCCTTTACTTTGCAGACCATGAATGTCAATAGTATTTACACGATACACCACGTTGATCAAAACTACAAATAAAGGCAAAAGGTTTTTAACAACTCAGGATTGAACTCGCAGAACACCCTTTAACATACCGCAGTACATTTCATCGTCATTGTCCGGACAGTTTGCAACATTATCGCAAATATGTTCTGCGCTGACACATATCCTACTATTTCGACAACGGAAACTTCCAACTGGACATATGAAGTCTCCTAAACAAGAAAATAGGTCTAGATATCATATCAAGACGTCAAAACGTATCTGCATTGATCCAGAACAGCTTCTCTTAAGATTCTTAAGATTACACAATATGTTTTGGTAAGTAACATACAGAAAGAATGGGTCTTTAATCATTTCACTGTAGTTCATAATGGGGAAATGGTATTTTTCGATGAACAACTGTCAACGTATGGTAGCAATTGTACACATTTCACCTTGCTATGCTGTAACAAACAAAAATATATATTCCATAAACTCTCATTATATACTCAGACTCACTTAAGCAAACCACCATTTCACCCATGTATTTATGTACATAACGCTCTGGCCTTGATGTATGTTTTTTAGAAAGTTTTATCATAATAATGATGTGCAGGATTTAGAAGATTAAGATACGCACACCTCGTCAAAATATGGACATTCATTCTTTAAAAAGGAAGAAGTAAGAGAAATATATCTGATCTTTGTAGCGGGAGTGAAGCTGGCGGAATCAGTTGACATTTCTCTCGAAACTAGGTGTAAAAAGGTGCATTAATGAGAATCTCCACTCTTTTGAAAGAGAAAACTAAAAAAAATAATCAAAAGTGGTGTGATCACGCGATGCTACATGAGCCAAGCCAATACCCGTCGCTTAGGAAATTTGTATCGGTCCATGAAGGGATGCGGCCAGCGCCTTTCCTAAAAGTTGACACAAAGAAATTTACGATATTACTTTCGTCTTTAGCTCAAAACCTTTTACAGAATATTATATCAACAACACATTTATCTTATAAAGGGCATATGATAAAATCTTTACAAGCCTGAAACAGGTGTGGAAAGACCTCGGCCGTAAAGCGTGCGAGCCCTCACATGCTAGGGCCATCCACCTTACAGCCTCGGTCCGCAAAACCCGTTTCAGGACCATAGAGATAATTCTCAGATAAATATTGCTGGCAAAATCATTCTACTAACTGTCAAATAGACTATATCATGGTGTATATTATTGTGCCCACCAGTTAAAATTGCTTTTCGTATCACATTTTCTTGCATCCATGGGTCACTGTTTGCCATCAAATTCTAGCCATTTACAATGTGAGAAGGGAATTTTGTTGGCGGATCTACGATAATTACTTGATGGAAGACTTGTCGATGGCACACTGATTACAGTCTTGTGTAAAGATAAGCGTTGAACATGAATCTTACCGCATATGCCTACATCCTCGTCTTCTTCCTGTAAACAGTCACCTACGCCATTGCACAGTTGATGCACAGGAATACAGTAGGAGTTCCGACACTTGTAAGTGTTCGGTGCACAAATTGTGCTCCCTTGGAAAGAAAATTTTCATCGAAGATACAATAACAATAATACAGCTATTACAATTACAATGAATGTCAACTAACTTTAAGCTGACACTGCCATTTACACAGACGGCTTTGATTCTTAGACTACAAAACGACAGCTGCACGAACATGTTTACCTGGACGTCACACAGACATCCACATGAGTTGACATTTTACAGTTAGCAACACATGCGTTATCACAGAAATACAATGATCCTCTTCTTCTACAGGCTGATTGAATTACAAAACAAATGTCAAAGGCATATATATGATAATGTCTTTTGAATAGGTGAACATACATCCATGAGCTCCCTTTCTATGGTGTATCCGTTGCAAATATATCAGTTTTCGTGTAAAGTAGTAGTAGTAGTAGTAGTAGTAGTAGTAGTAGTAGTAGTAGTAGTAGTAGTAGTAGTAGTAGTAGTAGTAGTAGTAGTAGTAGTAGTAGTAGTAGTAGTAGTAGTAGTAGTAGTAGTAGTACTATCACTTTAGTTCAGACTGGTTAAAACCCGTCCACAGGACAAGAAGATCATGAAACAGCGAAAAAAGACATCCACAATACAACAGTAAACAATATTAACACAAACACTAAACCAGATATGAACTGAATATTCTCACGTGTTTTACAATAGGTTCATTAATAGTTAGTAAACAGACTAGAAAATTTTAGCATTTATACTCAACAGAACAACTTGACCTACTGATGTGACCCCTGAATGGAAGGGACGACTTTAAGTTTGACAAAATTACAAACTTAGTTATCAATTATTGAAATTGACTGCTGATGACTCGACATGTATTGACATTTATCAGACACTACTGGACGCATGAAATCATACAGTATGACATGAATTACTGCATACTTTTTGACTGTTATGAAGTTGTGTAAAACAATTGTACCTTTGACCTGTCTTATATCAAAGTGACAAATCAACGTGCAAGGAGGCGTTACGCAACATTGCTGACCTCAGGATATAATCACTTATCAAAACACAAGAACAAAGACAGATATTAAATACCGGTATTCTGACAGCAATTCAACTGAGCACAAGAGGCAGAGTGGAAGACAGATTTTTGATAAGACTAGACGTGTATACTGTCTACTGCTAGAGTAACTATCTCTGACGATGATTTATTTTATTGTGTTTTTCAATATTCCTGTCAATAAACCGAATTCATACCAATATAATCGACACCCGTGTGAGGCGTGTAATAAGAACAATCAAATATCCCGGTTATATCATTATATGTAGCAGGTTTCGTCAATTTTCGCACAGAACTCTCAGAGTTAAATCACTTATTACAAAACTTTATTGAATATTTAAATGAGCTAATTATTAACTTGACACGCCCAATACTTCTCAATACAATTCAACATTTATCAGATCAATATCTGTAGCAAGTTTCATCAAATGTAATGCTGTAATTTTGGAGTTATATCACTAATTAAAAAGTTCATTAAATATGCAAATGAACCCTTAATTAACTCCACATAATTTAATACTTTACACCACAATTAGATATCTGTCAGATCAGTATAGGCAGCAGATTTCATCACATTTGGTGCAGTTATTTTGGAGTTACGTGACTAATTACAAAACTTAATAAAATATGCAAATGAGCTACTTGTTAACTTGACGCTGCCAAATGCTTGTCAGTACAATAAGATATGCATCAAATCAATATCTTTACCAGATTTCACTGACTTGTGTGCCGTAATTTCAGCGTTATATACCTAATTACAAAGTTCATTGAATATGCAAATGAAACCTTAATTAACTTGACACTACTAAGTGCTTTACACCACAGTAAGATATCAGTCAGATCAGTATCTTCAGCAGAATTCATCAAATTTGGTGCAGTATTTCTTGATATATGTCTACACTGTCATTATCGTCTCCATAGGGAAACCATTGTACGGAAAAAAAATGACATTGCATAACTTCATTAATATGCAAGCCACACTAGGAGGAGCTACAGGAGGCATCATGGGCCAGTGGCTAGAGCAGTGGACTCACGATCAAAGGATGGTGAGTTCGAGCCCCGGCATGGCTGTGGTGTTGTGTCCTTGGGCAAGGCACTTATTCCTCATTGCTTCTCCCCACCCAGGAGTGATGGGTACCTGGTAGGACAGAGGTTTTATGTGTGCGTTTAGCTCTGCTGCGCTTATTGGCTGCACATGTGAGCTGTTGTCTGCTCCCCAGGGAGTTGAGTGGTATCATATTAGGTCCAGTGACCAGGGGTAATAATAATTGTAAAGCGCCTTGATCACATCTACTTGTGGATATGTGCGCTATATAAGAACCAAATATTATTATTATATTATTATTATTATTATATTATTATTATTATTATTATTTATTATTATTATTATTATTATTGTTATTATTATTATTATTATTATTACTAACCAAACTCTAATCAGTTCTTGCAAGTAGCATATAGTACCTGTGTACCAAATCTGATTTGAATCTGTTCAGGCGTTTTTGAGTTATCGTCTAACAGACAGACAGGCAGACAGACACACTAACATACACAAACACACACACACACGGACAGACAGACAGACATCGCTATGACATTAGCCCACGTGTCAACACGTGAGATAAATCAATTTTAAGAATTAACTAGTGTGGTATATAAGCAGTCTCGAGTGATATTGGAATCCAAAATAGCGCGCACCAGGCATGCGTAAACTCTTCCAAAGACTATTGGCAGTACATTGCAGTATACGGGAAAGCTATATTATACTAATATCCTACCTAAAACTGAGAAATTGTTGACACGATTTAAAAAAAACCAGGTGATATACTTGAATTTCAAGGTTATTTAACAATCTGCGCAGAGTTTAATTGTAACAAAACATTCAAAGTTCAAATAGGTGTTATAAAATCGCACCACCAAAGTTTTGGCAAAATAACTATTTTTGTAAAAAGTATATATATATATATATATATATATATATATATATATATATATATATATATATATATATATATATATGCTGTCTCAAGGAGGAGAACAACATTAAATTATCAGACAGTTTAATAAAGCTATGTCATGATAGCCTCTAATTTCGAAACATTCTATTCAACACTCAAACATATCATATATAACATGGAGCTTTTAATGATTTTTATTCTTTACTACCCAATAATTGTTATAAACTAATCCTGCTGATGTCATATCTTAATCATTCATTCATGACACCATTTTAGGGAACACATAATAATCCACTCTTTGCATTTGCATGATGATACTATACACCATTGTTGTACCTTATTTTCGTCCGAGTCAATTTAAAGTGTATTACTACTTCTGACAATATGAAGAACCCAACAGACTGACAGACAGACAAATAGAGATGCAGAGGAACGAGAGGAGAGACAGACACGGAGACAGTGAAGGAAAACAGACAGACAGACAGACAGACAGACAGAGACTGAGACTCATTAATATTACCACAGTCGCTTAAATGAGAAGCATCCCGGCATCCAAGCAAATAGCCGTAAGCATCAAAGTCATGGAAGCACCACAGTTTGTTGTTAATACAGGTACCATCATTGCATTGCCTGTATCCAAAAGGACATGCTGTCGACGTGTTCCTGTGCAGTGCATCACAAAGGTATTCGTCTTCTGCCACACCATCGTCACATCGGACACAGTCCGAGATATCATCACATCGCAATGACATTGGTAGACAAGCGCCATCAAGACACTCGATTGCGGAGCACAGGTCTGTAAAAGTACCGATAAAATACTTTGCTTGTAAGACTACCTACAAAATGTATGTAGCATATAAAATGCGAAATGCCTGGATTCCGAGGTGCATAAAATATTATCCTCTAATATCAAGATTTTAGCAGGATTTATGGACTAAACCAACTCTCATTCATACACCTTGAATGTATTACCTAAATGATAATGTATCGCAGTACAAGTACTAAATTACTATGTTGCAAAAACATCTCCTAAATGAAGGTTCTGTACTCATCATTGAAAGAATAATGTCTTACTAAGCTTCTTCGCACCATCATGGATTAAGCCGGACTCTTTGCTATGAATGTTATATATAACTGTGCGCATGTCTATTTGGAGGACATCGGGTTGAGAGTAGAACCATATGCTTGGATGCAGTATTTATAATTCCAAGAGCATTATGCAATCGCCCTTATCCATTCGGCCATGCCAGGAAATCCCAAGACGAATTTGACCGGTTGACCTCGCTGTTAATTTTATGCAGGAAATTACAATAACAATGCTTGGTCGAATGACGCAGTGCCTTGAGGGTGGGATCGCCAGTGGTATAGGGGAGGAGTACCTTCCCGATGGTGATAAGTGGTGTAGATTACCTTAGCCTAAGTGACTGGCGTATACGCGTGCCAAAAGACACCTATGGTTGATTTCCTGTTGACCAGTCGGATGGCAGAGTTGCAAGTACCTGGACTGAACCATTTGGTTTTTTGTGGGTGTCGGTGGTACTTTGACAATAAAAGTAAAGATGCACAAATATTGAGTTTATTGTCTTGTTTATGAGCGGCCAGTATTTCCAACAGCATAAATTATGTGCATTTGCCCTTGAAGAAATAAATAATTTCGAATAAAACATCGCCAATGTAACCACATTCCTTAAGCTCGACGTATACTTAAGTGCCCAAAAGAACCATGAAATTGCCCGACTTTCGATTGAAGAGATGAGTTTTGCCAAACCGCGTATACAGAAAAAGTGGCAGATGACTTCATTTTTAGAATCATAGACAGTATGGCGAGATGTAAAAAATGTGAAACAGGCTCCCCACCTAACTATCCTAAATATTTTTTTGTGTGTCGAGTTTGTGTTTGATTCGTTTCGAAAATGTGTTCCTACATTCTTATCCGATTGTTTGTGTTAATGAAATGTTTGTTTCGCTTTGGATATTTGTAGAGAAGTTTGGATTAGTGTGTACGGTAACGTTTTGTTTGTGTGGGGAAAGCTTATGGCGAGACGCAGCCGGACCTATGTTGTTACAAAAGTTGATTGAGTCGCCCTTTGACGCTTGCGTTTCGAAACCCGAGTGTGGTTTCCTCTTCAGTCGCAGTGTAGATTATTTCCTTAGTTTGTGTTTGTGAAAAATTTTAATGCATTTTAGTGGTCTTGCTTTCCGATTAGCGAGGCAAGTATATTAATTTTGGTCGCGTTGTGAGTCCGTTTGGTGGTTCGGTTTGTTTGTTCTATATTTCTGTACTTCGGTAAATTTTGTTTTAACTGGTGTGTCTTTTAGATTTTTGCGGAGGTTTGTGAATTTTTAGGCAATAAGTACCACTGCGGGGTACGGATTTTATGTTTATTGGATCAAGATACTTACAAGTATCCTGGTTGACGTGCTTGTTTATGTACATTTTGATTAATAGTTCGTTTACTTTGTGTACTGTTTGTTCTGGCTTGTTGTGTATAATACTGAGTGTTGCGTAATTGCCTTTCGCATTCGAGTACGTAATCCTTTGTGTTGACAATAACGAAAAACCGACCCTTGTCGAAGGGTTACTTTCCCGAAATTTGTCCATTGTTTGCAAGCTGGTTTATCGCGATTCTTTTGGCACGCGACATGTTTTGTTTCCTTGTTTGAAAAGGTATCTCTAGAAGTGCGAGTTTAGCAGCTTCAGATAGCTTTCAAGTTTTTGTTTTTTTGTTGTTCGTGGAGTCCAATTTGACTTTTCTTTGAATTTGTGTTGCGATTGTTTGTGTCTCACGATGTAGCGTAGTCACATTATACGACTTTATTTGTTGAAATCCTGAGGTGGTTTTATTCTGTTTGGTTTTGTTGGTGTCCGAATGAATTTTAAGGCTTTTGCCTAGTACTATTTTTCGGAGTTTCATAGTTTGAGCGGGTTTCAATAGAGCCGTGTTGATCTTGACTAAATCTTGTGAATATTGTTGAGGGTAGCACACTGTAGATCAACTTTTTTTAGTATGACATTAGCTTTCGGAGACAACAGTCTCCTTCATCAGATGTACTTGCAGAATGGACAAAGAAGGACTCAATCGAGATTATGGATTTTTAACACATTACAAATAACTATGTTGGCTGTATTTTTCCCCAGTTGTTCCAACCATTGTCCTCATTCAACAGTGTTTTTACACCTTTGCTCAAATTCTTTGTTTCACATTGACACCTCCTTTAGGCATTGTCCATTACCCACGATGCATTTGGCCTTTTGCTTCTTTGTCCATTCTGCAAGTACATCTGATGAAGGAGACTGCTGTCTCCGAAAGCTAATGTCATACTAAAAAGTTGATCTAGAGTGTGCTACCCTCAACAATATTCACAATAGTTTGAGCGATGATAGGTTGTTGTTGAATTTCATGTTGTTGTCGGCTTTTTTGGAAATAGCTGATTTATTTCCACGGCCATGTTTTCTGTTACGTTACGGTGATTGTTTATTATGTATTTAATGTTGTGTTTCAGTTGTTTGTTATGTGTACGATTTATGTTGTCATTATGGGTTTTTTTGGTAGTTCTCTTTTTGGAGTATTTGAAAAGGTCCGCTTGGTATGGGTTTTTGTTAGCGCTTGGCGCGTTTGTTTTGGCGATGAGCCTAGCTTTTTTATGCTTCTTTTCGCCGATTCGATGTGCTTGGTGAGAAGGTGTTCGCCGCCTTCTTGTCACTGTGTGTACTTACATGGACAGTCTGCATAGCCCTTGAATGTGGTCTCGATTTTGATCAAACTTACAATTTAGGAGTATATATCAAAACTGATAAATGATTTATGTGATTACTGTAGCTATAGATAGCCTACATTCAGGACGGGCAGCGACGGGCAGTAATTAGTAGGCAAAACAGGTGGATTTCACCGTGGGCAGAACTCGGTGCAATGATACTGAACATTAATAGTAAGCCTGTCACCTTGAAGGTAATGCTGTAGGTGAAACAAGGACTTCAAACGCACGATGGTACACACAACACCACAAGTGAAACGTACACATAGAAATACACGCGTTCCTACGTTGTGCCCACCCGGGCCACGCGATTAAAATATGACTGATACTGCTGGATAGTGTTAATTGGGTCGGTAAACAGTCAATTAATAGTTTAATTGACTACCTGGGTGATTTGCAGGTCGTGTCCAACGACGCATATGCAAAGCAGGCCAAAAGACAAAAGCCCCCAAAGATATTGACAGCTGGCCAGGGGTCACCATGAATACGTAATGACGCTTCACTACGCAGAAACTGCGTAGTCAAGCCCTTCTTAATCGGTCAAATCCTCTTGGCATTTTCCCTCATGTACGATGCTGAATAAAATTGGAGCCTTTCTTGGTTTAAACATGAATTATAATTTCGTAATTGGAAAAATATGTGTTTTTAACCTCGCAGGAAGTCTCGAGTAAAAACTACATGGTCCTTTGCTGACCACTCTCAAGACAGCCCAATTAATATTATGTCTAAGAAATATTGTTGTTGAAACAATGACGCAATTTTTGCTAGTTGTTGAAGTAACTAAAACATTCATTGAAGCTATGAAAGGCTAATTCGACAAAAAACAACTTGTACTAAGTAAACACACCAACGTGCCCTAAAGAGGATATTGGTACGTTTGTTGATATATTTAAGTCTCAAAAATTGTTTGATATCTACTTCCGTTAAAATTGTGCGGGTATTGAGTTTGTCTTGGTACATTTATCGAAAGTGATATTGATTGAAAGTGATATAGTGCGCTTACTATTTTCGAAACACCTGACATCACTTCTTGGTCTTTTGTCAAGAGGTCCATATATCTTTATTTCATCAATTTGACTTTGTTATTTGTACCGGTAATTTACTGTCTCTTCTGTGCTGTTTTGTTTCTATATTTATAACTATCGTATTACGAACTTTGACCTAGTGTTATCGTATTATAGATGGGTATGATTGTGATTATTTTTGCAATCTGTGTTCACAAATGTGCATTCTCATTCATTTATCAGAAATACGACTGGCCACAGCTAGATTAATCAAGGTGAATAACATTCTGTTCTGGCCCAAGAAAACGTCCATTCGCTTGTAGTAATAATACCGTAGCTAGGAGGGTGAAATAATTTATCTTTATGCACACTAGGTTCTATTCGTAATGTATATTTCTGTTTTCGATATTGATTGTTACTTTACGTTTTTGACAAACTAAGCCAAGTAGACTTCTTTCGGGTTCTCTTGCAGCTTCTTAATATTTGTAACCAAAACAGCTTCATAACTGTCATCTTGTCTTTCAGCAACAGTTTAATTGTTGTCAACCTTCATGATGTGTATAGATAACGGACATTTATGTGCTTAGCAGTCATGTTTAAAATTTAATTACTTCAAACATCGACATGAACAGATCATCTCCTCTAATCTCTAGGGCGAGATTAAATACACCAATCTTGAGATTAATTAAGTTTTCATTACCAATTGATGCTTAAATCAATTCTGATTAGACTATGTACAACTAGTCACTGCCACTTTTTCAAATGTCATCAAGTTTATATATTAACATCAAAAACTGAATCATGAAACATTTTACTAGCTAAATTCAGTGCTTATCTGTTGAATAGAAGCCTCACCCCACTAGAACCATACCTTTGTCGGAACAATCTTTCTCATCACTATTATCTTGGCAGTCTTTTTTCTTGTCACACCTCTGATGAGCATCAATGCACTTCCCATTGTTGCAAAGGAATGCCCCGTTGGTTCTGTTACAACCACTGAAATCTAATATCATAGGAGATATTAAATTAATCAAGTGTATTTACATTTAAGCTTTTTATTTTCGATACTATTATGTTAAAAAGCATTAAACGTCGATGGAATAGTTGAGATCTGAAAACATAAATGTCGTTGAACTAATATACCGCTATTACATTAAAATGTTGATGCACTACTGCAACAAATACTGCCAATTACTGCCATCATTTCTGCAGTAATCATAATCGTTATCTCTTTGAGCATCATCATTCCACTATAATTGACATGGGAAAATTATATTCTAACAAGGCGAATGAAGGACACCCGAAATCGGAGAACATTTAATTATCAAGTGAACAACATACAGTTTTACGAATTTTGGTCTTCCAAAATTCAGCATCTAACAGAAGCCAAACCTCTAAATCTATTGGTTAGCCTTAAATTAGATACTCAATTTATACGGAGAGACATTGTCAACGGTCATCCTAAGTCTTTTAAAAAATATTTTGAACAAATTCTGGTTGACGGCTGACTGGTTCTTTATTATGTTAATTTGGTAAAAGGATATCCACATAATTAGTGCATTTAAAACAGGTCAAAGCTAATGTAGTAATAACCAAACAAGCAATAAATCTCGGGCAGTTGATGGCCCATATACAATAGAGATCATCATGTAGAGAAAAGTCAATAACGCAGCACAAAGCACGCAGCACACAACCGTATTGAAACTTTGAAATATCTGACTAAGCCATTATTATACCCATAATGTAGTCACATATTGTGACCTGTATTTCGTACTTGTTTTGCACGATAAAAATTGTTGTGTGTCACTGAGTGACAACCGTTATTAAAATGAGTGTCAAAAAAGCAACATCAAATCATTCTCATTGTTGATATGAATACACAAAGTTATGAATAGATAAGGAGTCTTAGATTGCTTGGAAATAAAGACGGAGTATATAAAGGGGCACTTTTGAAGTCTAGGACACATTTAAAATCGAATCATATAGCGAGAAGATGAAAAAGTTGTCTTTGACTCACCGCAATGCAACTCGTCTGATCCGTCCATGCAGTCCATTTTATAATCGCAATATTTAGACAAAGATAACACTTTTCCATTGTCGCAGCTGAACCCACTATTTTGCAAGTATTCTGGAACAATGAAAATGCAAGTATGAAGTGTTTGCTAATGTTGATTGAAGGAACTATTTGTATGTAATATCATACATCAAGTGACATTGAGAAATGTCTTGCTAATGCTGCATAAACCACCACTGAAATATAAGTGATAGGGATTATTTCCTGGTGACGCTAGGGTCAAATATGCAACCATTTTTGTGCATGTTATGATACAGATCGACACATTATTCAATGAATATGCAAAGTTGCACATTACATGCATATGTGAAAGGGAAATGCTTAAAAATATTGAATTTCTCGTATTGTTTCATAAACTGAATAATACTCAATTTCCGGTGCAGAGCAAGTAATCACATAAATCAAACTTCAAAACGGCACACTTTGGGAGGTCTTGGATTTTCATAACATTCTTTATAATAGATGTTTTAAGGAAACAATGCGATGATTAGTAAACGTCGTTCAGTTATTTATTCTAATTAATTGTAATACTTAAAGTGTTTTTTATGCTACGTAAGAAAATAAAATGAGCGCCTCAAGGAACTCCTTCCCATCTCAGTATGTTTAAAATAAACTAAATCAGTAGCGATTATCAATTGTTGAAGGATATCTAAAGATTGTTGAATCAAGTTTATCAAGCCATTAATAACTCGATTCTAACGATCTTAATTGAAAAACTGAGACCCTTTTTAGAGACAACCTATTCTACAAACAGCTGTGAAAATGTGGTGAACTTCCTTGTACGCGTTCTCAAGTTAACTCTTTGAACGTGCTGCACTTTGACAAAATGCCGAACTGAGAAAAAGAAGATTCAGTAAATTGGCTCGGTTTTTTCCTCTTGAATGGCCATAAACAATTTACTCGACGGACAAAACACCAAAGCAAGACCATAGTGAAATCAACAATTTAGCCAAAACAGTATACTGAGGGTGCCCTGGATGGGATTATGCATAATATGTTGACGGATTAGCTGTAAGATGCAGAGAGAGGAGAAGAAGAACGAGAAGCCCGGTAAAAACAATAGGGGCCCAAGCGCAAAGGTCATGGGCCTCTAATCCTGATAATAATAGTTATAGTCGCGACAGTGGCTTAGTGACTACGCATGCGCAGGTTCATCATATACTTTGCGAGTAGCCTGAAATTTACCCGATTACATTATTGGGCGCCGTCGTGTTTTAATTAATAATACTAATCGTGTAAAGTATTATTTTATAACGTGACATTAATAAAATATATCTCTTTTATTATCCATTAATAGTTCAGTCATTTTAGGCCAAAAAAGGGGGTAACCCACCACAAATTGCAACAGAATTTATTTTTTCACCATTCATCTCAGAAAAAACCCATTGAAAAACATATCAAAAGTCTTCCAAAATCCGAGGAGTGGAAAACCGCCTAATTTGCATAAATCCAAAATGGCCGCCCAGGTATTATAGTTTCAACGCTTTTGACCACTTACTGCCCAATATTGGTCCGATTTTAATAATTTTTTTTATTTCCATATACCTTGTACATTCCCTTTAGACATTTTTACAATAATTCCATCGTTATTATTTACAAAACAGGAACATGAGTCCGAATTTTACTGTAAAACAATAGTATTCTCACACACTATGTCTTGTAATCAATACTTGTTTCATTTTACACGATACAAATGTCTGTAATGTGAAATGAATAAATAAATAAATAAATAAATAAATAGATAAATAGATAGATACATAGATAGATACATAAATATATAAATAAATAAATAAATAAATAAATAAATAAATAAATAAATAAATAAATAAATAAATAAATAAATAAGAAATACAAGAAAGACAAAATTATTCATCAGTTGTTTTTCGTCTTTGCTACTAAAGGGAAAGCAACTCCTCTTCATATTTGGGTTGTTTGCGTTTTGTGTGTGATATTGTGTATAATATAAGTGTATATCATGTTTGGCTGTTTTGTGTAAAATGTTGCTCAGCCATGGCGAGACGTTCCCGTAAATTACGTGTCTTGTGTTTATCCGCACTGGAGCGGAGAGATTGCCGTGACACTACGATATTTTGGCACTACGTTTCGAAAACAGAGTTTTCTGGGGTACACACTTGGAGATAGGTTCTCATTAGAGAGAGACAGAATGGCCGGAGACAGCTTTGTATTGTGTCTTAGTATGATCAAGATCAAAGATAAAAAAGGAAACACATAAACAGGAATCATACAATGACAAAAATAACGAAAAGTCACAATAGAACAAAATTGAGCACTGCATCAAAAAACTCAGATTCATTGAGAACCTATCGACACACAAACTCACCAACATTGAAATCAACGTACTTAGCAAAGGCTTAAAATTCATTCCCACAACAAATCGTCCTAACACAATCCACCTGTTAGGGGACATAAAATATACATTCCGAAAATGAGACTCCGATATATCATGAGACACAGACCGTACAACACCCAGTCAAAATGAACTCGAAATGGATCCCACATACAACCGAGAACACAAAACTAGAAAATTATTTGGAAGCAACAAAATTGGCTATTGTCAACACACCTATTCGAAACACAAAAAGACAACATGACACGTGCAGAACAAATAGAGTTCAAAACGCTATCAAAAAACAAGAAGATAACCATCAAACCGTTTGATAAAGGACGGGGGACAGCAATTTTAAACACTGATGATTACATAAGAGAATGTCAACTTAACGATCAACAATACTACACAAAATTGGCAACAGATAACACAAAAAATAGAAGACATACCGGTACACAATCTCATAACAGAAATGTACAATGAAAAACACATTGACCATCACACATATGAATATTTGAATCCAGTCGATAGAAAAATAAGAACGCTACTTTGGTACCTTCTACCGAAAATACACAAAGTGCCGCCACCAGGAGCTATGTTCGTAGTACGGCCAATCATAAGTGGATGCTCCAGTCCAACATTTCACATATCAGAATTCATTGACCATTTTCTCAAACAAATCGTCAAGAAAGAACCAACATACATCAAAGACAATAGACTTTATACGGAAAATTTAGACAATCAAAGTTCCGGCCAAAGCGACACTAGTAACACTGGATGTAATACACGAATACACCACATGATGAGGTAATTGAATCAATCAGCAGAGCATAAAATCAGGAAAGATCATCAAACAGTTACATAATTAAGCAACCACCAACGAAACACATGATAGCTCTGCTAGAAGTAATCTTAAAAAAAAACCCCAACACATTCGAATTTAACGATGAATTCTACTGGTAAATATGGGGATGCTCGATGGGGTCCCCGTCTTCTCCAGAAATAGCAGATATTACATTTCGTGAGACAGAAACGAGAATAATACAGAGCCACAAACAACAAATATCGACCTGGCTGAGGTCCAGGGATGATGTTTTTCTGATTTTCATTGGAACACAACGCTAACTCAATGAATTCATATCAAACATCAACAAAATGCATCCTACTTTCAATTTTCGTTTGAAAGCTCCTCTCAAGAAATCACATATTTAGACCTATCTACAAAGGTCGTCGGTACAACAAAGAGAATATTCTCGACATACAACAAAGAATATTCTCGACATCAACACACACACAAAGCCAACAGATACATTTCAATTCTTACAAAGAAACTTATGCCATCCGGCAGCAACATTCAAAGGTCTGATCAAAGGTGAATCATTACGATACATCAGAACATGTAACAACGAAATCGATTTTACACAAAAAGTCACACAATTTAGTGAAAAATTACAAGACCGACAATACAAAAAAATGAAATAGAAAGCATTATCAGAGAGACAGATCATAAAAGCAGAAAAAGACTGCTTGAACAACAAAAAGAAAGAAATAACGCCACAAACAATACCAACATATAGCCCGTACATAGAAACGACAAAAATCAAGCAAGCCCTGACAGAAAACTGGAGTGAACTTGAAAAAGACGAAACACTAAAAAAACTGTTCCAAAACCAACCTATAATCGCATATATTTATTAGAAGGAACAGAAATATAGGTGACACACTTATAAGCGCCAGACTTCACAAAAACTACAATAGCTCAAACTCAGGGTCACACGAACCTACACAAACACAACGAGATCAAACTGTAGACATTCTAGCTTCCCTACTTGAACAACAAACGTAAGTGGAACAACATATTACCAAATTAAAAAATCTAACAATCAATCAATTGGTCTCACCAATCAAAAAGTAATTTTAAGTGGCTGATGAAGAAAACTCTGTTTTCGAAACGTAGCGCCAAAGGATCGTAGTGTCACAGCAATCTCTCCGCGCCAGTGCGGATTAACACAAGACACGTAGATTACGGGTACGTCTCGCCATGGCTAAGCAACATTTTACATAAAACAGCCAAACATGATATACACTTATATATACACATATCATTCACAAAACGCAAACAACCCAAATATGAACGATGTGTGGAGTTGCTTTCCCTTTACTACCAATACTATTTAATTCCCATGTGATCTGTACACCTTCCAGGAGACTTTAAACCCCTCTCCCTTTGCTCGGCTCTCCCGCGCTGGCACACCCTGTCAATTCAGGCGCGGCTGTTTATCTACAATTTGGGTAAAATAAACAGCATTTGGGA
This sequence comes from Ptychodera flava, assembly GCF_041260155.1. Taxonomy (NCBI): domain Eukaryota; kingdom Metazoa; phylum Hemichordata; class Enteropneusta; family Ptychoderidae; genus Ptychodera; species Ptychodera flava. The sequence continues at coordinate 34,090,410 of NC_091930.1, forward strand.
AACTGGTAATTTTACAATTACCAGCTAGTATTGAACCTCATGTTGAGTTTCACAACTATGGTGACAACCAGTGTACCCTGGTAACACAATATCACCACACTAGATATAACTAGACTTCAAACCAGGTTGACTGTGTTTGATATAAATAAACCGCCCACTTTTTATAGGACGAATGTTCTAAAAAATGCGTAAGTTCAGCCGGTGGCTTTTAATGTGAAATAGGGAATAGGTTATTGGCAAATTAACAACCAAAAACAAAATGGATACATATTCTGTATTAGTTATACTGAGATTGCTTCCAATTTTATTTATATATTTCACACCATATGCGTTAGCATCTTGCAAAATTAGACCAGTATTGATTGGAAGGTGAAGTGTGTTTGTGTACCATTGTTTTACCCTGAAATTCAGACTTGTGTGCCTGTTTTATTAATAACTACAATTGGAAATGCCCTAAAAATGTTGGAAATTAGAAGAGAATGTACAATTTATAAGAAAATAAAAAAAATATTGTCCAAATCGGACTGATATCGCGCAATATGTGGTCATAAGTGTTGATTCCATAATACCGGGGGCGGCCATTTTGGATTTATGCAAATTAGGCATTGTTCCACTCCTTGTGTATTTATTTATTTACTTATTTACTTATTTATTTATTTAACATTACAGACATTTGCACCTTATAAAATCATGAAACAAGTATTGATTAGAAGACATAGTGTGTGAGAATACCATTGTTTTACAATTATGTTCCTGTTTTGTAAATAAAAACAATGGAATTTTTGTAAACATGTCTAAAATATGATGAAAATGTACAAGGTACATGGAAATAAAAAAAAAATACCAAAATCGGACCAATATTGGGCAGTAAGTGGCCAAAAGCATTGAACCTATAATACCGGGGCGGCCATTTTGGATTTATGCAAATTAGGCACTTTTCCACTCCTTGGATTTTGGAAGACTTTTCATATGTTTTTCAATGGGTTTTTCTGAGGTGAGTAGTGAAAAACTAAATTCTGTTGCAATTTGTGGTGGGTCATTTCATATTTTGACTGGACTATAAGTATTATTACCACTTCGTCACTATCACGGCTACAAATAGAAAAAGAGAGAAAACTGCCGTGCATATGAACTAGGGCATGCGTAAAGAATGCGCGCCCTCTGTGTCAATAACTATATGCAAAAATTGCCAGTTTTTAGACCGAACGCTAGTTTTGAGCTTGCAATCGGAATTAAGCTGTGCAGTTACAATTTCAACGATAAAGATGGCACAATACTTCCCTTGTTAAACAAAATAGGTTGTTACCATGGTAAAAAGTGTTCAACATTGTACACATTAAAAAGAAAATCTATGCCTGAAGGGTCTTACATCGTGTACCTGTGTCAACTGTTGCCATCAGCGGGTAAACTGGGCATAGTGGTCGTATAAAGACATGTAGCAAGTAACAGTTACTTCTATGTTATCCTTTATTATATTATAGCTCGGCAATTCCAGTGTATTGTGCGACGTTATTTATACCGCTTATTATTACTGATAAAGTATCCGATTGATCAGCATTGTGGCCCCACAGCAAGCTTAACAATACAATGTTTTTGTTTGTAAACGAAAAAAGGACTGGGCATTTAAAGATGGGGGGAATTATGGGAATGTCATGTAACACATAAAGCGGTAAATCTTGATAATGGTGAACAATATGGGCTCTCCGTTGATCGTACATCTCGGTTACGTAGCTCTGATGCACCGGCTGTAATCGGCGACAACTTTCATTATCAGTTTCGCCTAGTTCCCGACGCAAACCCTCCAGTATATTTGTCAACTGTACATGTCAAGCACCCGTTTACATCGATTTTTCCCGTTAGCCAAAATACAAAAACTCTTCTCAAGAAGCGATCAAAAACTAAATTCATAGACACTATTATAATGAAATTTAAACATTTGAATAACACTAAGGAACTCTTTTGATTTTGTTTGCAATTGAATGCTGTACTACTGGTGATATAATGCTGATTGTGTCGATCAGCTGATACCATGGCCATGCAGTTCGCTGATATCGATGCAGGAACATTCCCTTTTCTTTATGACTGGCGTTTCATGTGTTTCAGCTTTTTGAGTGGAATGATATTCAAGGTTGATGTTTCGAATTCGACATAAGCGGTAGGGATCCAATTCCTTTCCATTTCTTTCGAAAATACATCGTTTTTAAAATTCGGTAACAGTTCAGCCCATTTTTTTTGTTCAAAGTGCGTGTTCAGTGCAGCGGAGTGTGGAGTGCCTGCAAATGTATACAGTATACAAATTCAGGGCCGATCATGCCACCAGACGATGCTCACTGGTTTGAAACTCAGTTTGAATTTCTTTTTTATTCATTATCTGCATCTTCAAACTGACTGGCATAGCCAAAACTATAAAATTAGAGCAATAATTAGGGGGTTAATTGTTGCTTAACTATCACTTATCATTAATCAATACAAATACAATTTCTAATCTTAATCCCTGGCGAGACACTAGGGGTTAATCCTCATATGATATTAATAATAATAATAATCATAATAATAATGGTAATGATGATGGTTTTACTAAACTATGAAGATGATATCGATACTATGATATGACATGACGGTTATTGGTATCTAGGTGACAATAATGTCAATTCCCCAGCTAAAATTACCATTATATTGACCACGACGATGGCGATGGCGATAATGACGGCGCAAGAAAATTAGAATGGAGCAGGTCAGGATAATGATGATAGATACTTACCACACTCAGTTATATTCAAGGGACTGTCCCTGCAAAACATGCTCCCATCACAAACATCGGTAATGTGAAGGCACTCTCCACTTGAACACTGGTACATATTAAGAGGACATGTACTATTACCTGTGATGAATGAAAGACGTATTGCTTATTAGGATTAAGACTGTATATTAAGTCTTCAATGCTATTCTTTAGGATTAATTAGTCTACTATCTTGGATGAGAGCCACCTTGGTTGCAAATGCATCATATTCCATATCACAGTTACATAGGCGATGTTAACTAAAATGCTTACAGAAGTAACAGGCGATTAAGCTCAATTGGACAAGCAGATTGACCAGGTATTGGCGAAAAGACACTCCTCCCAGATTAACCAAAGAAATTCTCTCTCACTTTTTTCCACAGTTTATAATTCGTTAGTAATTCAGCCCACGGAGAAAAAGCGAAGATGTGATAAAATCATTGTTATTTACACACATTAAAACTATTCATAATGTAATTCCGTGTACATGCGTGTATCTTGCTTAATCAGAATGTCTCCAAATGCCTTGTAAACATCATAAACATTGAATAACTCTTTCATATTTTCGAAGTCAAGTATATTACATCTTTTTTCGTTATGCAGGAGGAGATAATTAAACTGTGCCACCTTCTTGATATAGATATATTTTACTTTAAAAGCCCAGGTCTTGCTCCAATTTGTATTGTTTATATTGAAATCTCTCGAAAATTAAAGGTGCATATGATTTGCATAATTACAACCTTTGTAAATGGAGATTAATAGATACTTCTAATTGTAACTGTTGCGGTCAAGTAGACTCCTGCGAGCATTTAATCTTCACATGCAATTTTGTAAGACATTTCTGGGAATTTATAAACAATTCCATAAAAAAATATGAAAATTAATATTCAGCTACATTGGAAACATATCATACACCGATACTGTGTATATTATCACAAGTTTGATGGTGTAAACTTGCAACTTTCTATTGCTGCTTTTACAATTTATAAAACAAAAATAATTGGTGTAAATCATATGTACCGGCTTTTTAAAGAGGAGCTAATAATTTCTCAGATGAAGAAAAAATATTCAGTTGTAGGGGATTTAATTAAATCTTTGTTATTTTCTTTTTCAAGCATAGAATATGTAATGTGTCTTGAATTTATCAGTATTGTTTAACTTATTTGTTATCATAGTTCTAATAAAGAGACACATTTTGAAGAAAGTATATTACATCTTTCCTTTTTGCATAAAGAAAATAATGTTATTTCTTGTAATTTGTAATTCAGGGCATTAATTTAGTGAATGTTCAAACAAAACAGTGGGAACTAAGGTATCACTTGAGTTTTTTTAAGTTTTAATGTTAATAAACTATTGTAACTGTATACCTGTGTAATTACTACACGACACAAGACAACTCACCACTTTTTACAAAATCGGTTATTTCAGTGCGATTTTTATTGACATCTGAAAGTAGAAGAAAATATTATGTTACTTGAAAAAATACAGCAGGAGAGAGGGTATGCTAAGAAAGACGAATTCTTATATAAATATGCAAAATTTACAGTATTTAAAGTTCTGATTTCTGCATGAAAAACAACGCCTGGGTTTGTGTAAAACGTGGATATGAATGAAAGCGCGTACGAAATTTGCAAATATGTCAACTTGTTTATTGCAACACTATGGTTTGAAGAAATGATGTGTGATCGTGACTGACCAATAAAAAGACACATCAGCTCGTTAACCGGTCCCATGACTGCAAGTCGGCCAAAATTTAACAATTCAAATCCTCTGGTAACGTATTCTTTTTAAAATTTACGGCTTGTCTTCAAATCTCATAGATATACTGGGCAAAAAGGCATACAATTATGCTCTCTTATGTGTGATCTTAACTTTACCCTTATATCTGTACATTCACATACCTCCATTTGGTTTCAAGGTGGATGATCTCTTGCATATGAACCGATCTGTAACATTTGAGTTGCAGCTTACGTCATACCAGTGGTTTGTTGAATGGAGATTGGTCAAATAAATAGCAACACAGTTTTGATGGACACTACCGTCCGGCTGTTGACTGGAGAACAGGAAGACGGTATCAAAATTGACAAAGTATACTTTGGACGTCATGACATAAAGTATCAGAAAATTATCTAGGAGTGGAAAAGGACATTTGGCATTCTCATCTTACGGTAACATATTTCCCACGATGGCTAAACAGGTGTTAGATTGTTTACGGCTTAGAGCTTATACCATTTTAAAATGTAATTCTGAGAATGTAATATTGAGCATCTGCTGCATTTTATCAATATATTTAGTCGCTAAGACATCATTCTTTCGCAGAAAGGTAACAAACACTGAAATAACTACCAGAAATCTACTCTCTCTCTCTCTCTCTCTCTCTCTCTCTCTCTCTCTCTCTCTCTCTCTCTCTCTCTCTCTCTCTCTCTCTCTCTCTCTCTCTCTCTCTCTCTCTCTCTCTCTCTCTCTCTCTCTCTCTCTCTCTCTCTCTCTCTCTACATACATAACGTACATACATACCTCCGTACATACAAACAGTTATGGAAATGGTATTGTATACGCGGCTAGTAGATTGCAAATGTATGGTACCACTGCGTTGCTATGATGACTGTTGCTAAGGATGTCTGGGAAGGTTCAGGAAGGGGAGTTTTCCATCGTATACTTAATCCAGAATAACCATGGTGTCATAGTTTAATTTGGACGCTAATTAAAACTACGTTCTGGAGACATGTGATTAACCGGAAATAGCGGGAAGAAAGCGTGCTCTGAGTTAGCCGAAGTTTTGGCCCTCGTCGGAATGACCCGCTGTTCTCAGGTCTGCCATGTTTTTACCTAATTTTGCCTCTTTCTACTGTAATAGTCAGCCTAAGGTCTCTCGATCACAAGATCATAGTGCTCTTTAGCTGCGGAGACGGTGATAGCTTTAGTTAGTCGAGGGCAGGACAACGTGTGCTTGTTTGCTGTGAAGTCCTCCACTCCGGTGGGCTTGTTATAACGCTGCCGTAGAGTCGAGTTGGGTGGCCCGGGCGAAGATATTTGTCACATTGGATGCAGCGTGTGGGATCGCGAAGCTCATTTCAAGTTGCCGTTGAGCTTTTTGGATTGGCGCAGTTTTTTTTCGGATGATCACTGTATAGCTAGGTGACTGTTTATATTGTAGGTAGGGGCGACTGAACGTGCCACATGCGCTTTTGGCACAGTACTCCTCACTGGATCTGATTCAATGTGATCCGCGCAGACCCTCCTGTGCCTATTTGTAATCAATTATATTTTGTTTCTGAGAACTACACAGTGTTATTTTGCGATCATCGTGCCAGATCTTTGGGTCAACGATCCTGTGAGCGTACAAGTTGCGTATTGTTTTACTTAGAGCATTTGTCCTGTAAACTTTTAAGTATGGCTACGTCTGTCGGTGATACGAATCTATCACAGTCTTAGGACAAAGAAATTGTACTAAACAGGCAGACCGATAGTTGGTTTAGGCAAGCAGATGGGAATTCTACTGTCATTTCTGACGAGGCTTTGAAAATTCCGTTCGTATCTACGAGTACAAGGAGAAATTTGCTAAAGGTAGGGGGCGATATTTGGGTGTTTTGTCAGGTGCAGTAAGCCCAAGAAGAAATGAATTGGAAATAAGCAGACGGTTAGATACCATGGAAAGATCGGTTTGTGTATTTCAGAATTCCAAGGGGTAACTGGTGTGCTTCAAGAATCTATGCAAACGTTTGCTGAAAGGGGCGAGTCTCCCGTTCATGCACTAGTACGCCAATCGGGCCTTGTGCAGCTGATATTTTGCATAGATCTGTTGGTGGGTTGTCCTTTGCAACACAGCCAGTATTTACATCAGTGGCTGCTAGTAGTATGGTAAAAACAGTCACTTGTCGTACACCGATTTTTACAGCTGATGTCAATTCAATTGCTGGACATGTCTCAAACAAAACCAGATTCCACAACTTTGAGTGTACCCAATGCTAGTACAGGGAAATTTAATTTTGTGAAGCTGGAAATATATGATGGTAGTGTGGATTTGTGTGAGTGCAGATCTCAGTAATTGGTCGCCAGAGCAGAAATATAACATTCTTATGTCTCGCCTTCATGGCAGTGCTTTACGTTTTGATACTCATGGATGTGGCAGTGTGAAAACTTATGAAGACCTCTCTGCAATTCTTAGTCAGCGGTTTGGCACTACACACATGCAAGATGTGTACCGGCTTTCAGCAAAAACAATTGTATGTGGTAAATATCAGCCTTTGCTTGAGCTGACACAAAAGTCTGTAAAATCATAGTAAAAGTTTATCCGAGTGTGACAGGCTCAAAGAGATTGTGCATTGAAGCATTTTCGAAGCGATTCCTGAAATGTCTTTACAAAGAAAGATACATGAAGCTGGTGGGTTACCCAATGTAAATAAAATGCTTCACTAGAAAGTGTCCTTAAGGTTGCTTTATTAGAGAAAAGTTTTCAGACCTTGCAAAAGCATAGCAGGTCAAGGGGTAAAGTGTCACTGGCAACTGATAATTAGAGTGGTACGTCTGCTGAGAAAAGTGACATTCAAGAGATGTTTTCCGAAATAATGAGACGACTCGACAAGTTGGAAGATGATAAATCTAGTAGAAAGGTTAGAGTTGAGAGAAAAAAGACTCTGCTGGAATTGTAACAGTACTGATTACTTGAAAAAGGACTGCCCAGTTTTACGATCTAAACAAAAAGATCAGTAAGGAAAAGCCAAGAATAATCAGTTAAATACAAACTGACTGTTCATGTCGACCGACGATCAGTCCTAGTAAATCTGTCTGGAAATGAGTTTTCCCAGGAAGGGTCGGAGTCACTAACAAGAGCAAAGGGCAAAGGTCAATTTGCTTTGCATACTGTTTCCACAGACAATTAGAGAAATAGACTTGCAACGCCTCGGTAGACTATGGCCTTTTCATATTAAAATGAGCTTCAAAGGTGTTAAACTTTTTGGAGACTTTGTTTGTAGTTGATATATGCACGAGATAATGCGAAAAATACGACGAGATGGCATCGTGCTGCCAGTCGCGTAGCAACCATAGTTACTTTGTGAGCTCTCAGGGCAGAAACACTGCTTCACGCCAATCAAAACATAACACGCCAGCAGTTACATAAACATGTCCTTCCTTAACGAACGAGTAAAAAACAGTATGACTGACCGTAAACAATTGAGTAAAACCAGACGGTATAGATAAAAGACTTTCAAATTTGGTTAAAACACACTCATTATATATTCATAAAAATATGAGAGGAATTTTGAAAATGGTAAAACTCACTTTCCTGATCCTCAAAACTTTCCTAATTTGCCAGCACGCCAATGCTGTTCAGCACCACACGACAACAACAACATAAACTTTGTTGAACATACTTTAACAATTGGCGAAAATCCGAATATTACCGAAGGAAGCATGGTCGGCACTCTTCGGAAAAGAGAGGCGAGAGCAACCTCAGGCGAGGCGAACATGGATGGGTTATGTAACCGCGACACACCTTGAATAATACCCGTTGCAAGTCTGTCTCTCTATCTGTCTGTGCTGTTACTGCAAATGACAAAGTTGGTGGTGTTGGTGGGTGCACACCTTCTAATCCTAAAGTGGGTGATACAAATAAAGTAAAACAGGTTGATAACAAGAGTGAAGATTGCATCATCACTACGGTGCTTGACTTGAAAATTCAAGGTGTGCCAGAGAAAATGCTTGTTGACACTAGGTGTACACATACACTATTATGGCTATAGTTTCTGAACAGTATACCGGACAATGCTCGCCCTCAATTGCCTGAAACTGGATTGTATTTGGTTCAGGCAGACGGTTCCCAACTTGATATGGCAAGTCGTATTGCAGTGTAAATTGAAATTGGTTCTAGGAAAATTTACACTTCTGTTTTTGTCGGGAATTATCTCGAGGGATCAGCAGGTAACTTTGGTATGGATGTTCTGAGTCAGTTTGGCTGTACGCTAAATTTGCAAAATGGTACAGTAATTGTAGGTGGTAGAGTTTTGCCAACTAGTTCTGAATTGTTAAAACCATTCTGTTGTAGGATTCAGGCTGCTTCACATGAAATTATTCCGGCAGAACATGATTCAATAATTCTGGCTTGAAGGACAAAACAGCCATGTAGAGTTCAACAGCAGCTGGTCATGAAAATTTCAAGGGTCAAAGGTCACAAACATCTCATTGTGAACAGTCTGCAGCAAATTCTCTGCACTAGTCTTAGTTGGTTGCTATGGTAAAGCCTACTGACACAAACCAAGGTTTGCTTGTGGGGATTGGGACAGCGTCTGCCCTGGTGAACCGGTAAAGGGTTATTACTAGCTAGAGCCATAAATTAAGGGACAAAGGCAACGGATGTCAACCAAAGCCAGGTAGTAGGATTGTACTGACCAGAGAGAACAGTGGATTGTAATGTTGGTACAAAGTTTGATATTGACATAGTAAATAAGTCTGCAGTTATGCATGATGGAGTGCCCTCTGGTGGTGGTGCTTTTCTAAAGTGTGGTAGTAATGAAATGTCAACCTCCCTGGGTAATGAAGGCTTGCCATCAAATTTAGTAGATTTCTACGAGCGCAGTCCACAACATCTTGAGCCTGATGATCAAAGGGAACAGATAGGAACGCTGTTAATTAACAATTCTGTGTTCAGTAAAATTGACCATGACTTTGGTTTGACAGACGTGGTTGAGCATAGAATTGATACACAGCAAACTCTCCCTATAAAAATGGCACCGTATCGAGCACCATTTTGGAAAAAGACTGAGGTAGAAAGACAAGTTCAATCGTTGGTAGACAAAGGCATGTTGATGAAGTTAACATCGACTTTTGAGTTCGCCATGTCTCTTGGTGACCAAAAAGGATAGTAGCCGAAGATTGGTTGTGGAATATAGTAGACTGAATCCAGTCACTATTCAAAATGCCCAACCTATTCGCAGAATACGAGACAATTTAAAACCAATGTATGGGGCTTGTTGGTTTTCCAACCTAGATCTGAATATGGGATTTCATCAAGTGAAACTTGATAAAGATCGCAGGGAAAAGTCTGCAATAGTATCTTCTTCTTTTAAATTGTTAGAATGGACTACAATGCCTTTGGGTTTTGGTGGTGCGCTTGGTACTTTTGAAAGATTGATAGAAAAGGGTTTTCAAGAGTTGCAGTGGGAAATTTTATTATAATTGTATTTAGATGACATCATTGTGTCTGGTGGATCTTCAGAGCAGGAGTTGAAATGGATGCAAACTACTTTCGACAAAATGCGTAAAGCAGGGTTATAAAGTTAAAGGCAAAGAAGTGCACTTTTGGCAGTATAGGTGGAATTCCTGGGGAATTTTGTGTCAGAAAAGGGTGTGTCAACTGACCAAAGGACAAATCAAACACTTAAGAATTGGCCCGTACCTACATCATTTTCAGAGGTAAGAAGTTTCTTTGCGCTAGCTTCGTATTCCAGGAGGTTTATGCAAGACTTTTCAGAAATTGCAAAGCCACTTACAAATTTGACTAAGGAAATGTAGTCTTTGTGTGGAGGGATGAATATCAGCGAGCGTTTTACAAATTGAGAGAGCTACTGGCATCACCATCTGTGTTGGCCTTCCCATCAGAAAAGAGGGAATTTGTATTGGATGGAGACATGTCACAGTCCTCAATTGGTGCTTGTCTATCGGAAGGCGAGGAGTGTCTAATAAGTTTTGTAGATCGGGTAGTGAGTTCACACGAACGGAATTATTGTCTTACATGTAAAGCGTTGTTGGCAATTGTGTATTTCACAAAGTATTTCACACATTACCTGTAGGGATACCATTTACTATTAGGACAGATCATGCATCCCCCGTCTGGTTATTACGGTATAAAAATCCCTAAGGTCAGCTAGACCGTTCGCTTGCTAGAGTCATTAAGTCAGATTGGTTTCAAGATTGTCCATCATTGGGGCAATAAGCATACAAATGCTGATGCGTTGAGTAGGGTACTGTTCTGTCCATAAAAGCAGTGTGGTAGACAGCACGGTGACAATTGCTCTATGCAATACGGTGGTTTCAGTCAGGTTCGAACTCACAACATACGGTACCCAGACACCTAGCGTACACCTAGCAGTCACCTAGCTTCTACGCAAGTCATAAGCCAGAAGGTGGAGAGTAAAGAGCTCAACCTTACGTTAGACCAAGGGATTGGTCAGTCATCGGCAATCAAAAATGATGTTTCTAGTGATCTAGATTCTAGTCTTTTGATAAAGTAAAATATCCAGTCCTTGTGGGAGTGGAAACTCATAAAAGTTGGTGAACGACGAGTTTGAGGTTGAAGGACGCCTCGTCCAACAAGGTTGTTTGCACAAGACATCCACTCAGGAAAACCATCTCAATGATGAGGAAATGTGCAGTGATGCTGTGTTTGAACATGACCCGTTGTGGTCACAAGCAGAATTACAGTAAGCAACAAATGAACGACCCAAACATTGGTTTTCTTATGCAATGTGTTGAGTTGAGTAAAGACAGACCTTTGTGGTCTGATGTTTCATTTCGTTTGCCTGCGTTGAAGTAGTATAGATCTATGTAAGAACATTGACGTCTTCATAATGGCATTCTGTACAGGTAATGGGGATCGCCAGACGGTAATATAGTCAGGTGGCAGATAGTGTTGCCACGGGTTTTTGTAAGGCTAGTCCTGCGGACCCTCCTTGATTCGTTGCTTGGGGGACATAGCGGTACAAGTAGTACTCTGAGTAAAATAAGATTGAAGTATCACTGGTTTGGCATGTTGGTAGATATGCGTGCCCAAGTTAGAGCATGTGACGTATGTGCTAGAAACAAAACACAGAAGGTCAAGAAGTATGCACCCTTGCAGACTTACATTGTCGGTGCTTCGATGGAAAGGATAGCAGTTGATGTGTTGGGACCGTTCCCAGAATCAAGTTTAGGAAATAAGAAAATCCATGTAGTGAGGGATTATCTTTCGAAATGGATGGAAGCATATGCTGCGCTGAATGAGGAGGCTGCTACTGTTGTAAGGGTTCTGCTTGATAACTTTTTGAGACGTTTGGCATGCCATTAGGGTGTCATAGCGACTCGGGCAGACATTTTGTGTCACATGTTTTTCAGAAGGTGTGTAGGCCGCTGTTGTAAATAAAACTTACACTACCCCTAGACATCCTCAGTCGGATGGTTTTGTGGAGGGTTTAACCAATGCATTGTTATTTATATTCGTACATACATGGATCCAATTGAAAATCAGTCACATTGGGATTTGAGTCTTGCAACCTTCACATGCCATAGCAGCATCCACCCTTCCACAGGGGAAACGCCCAACATACTAATGCTAGGTAGGGATTTGATATATCCATTTGATGAAGTGGTTGCTTCTGACCCACCAGATCGGTCAAAGGGGATAGATTATGTCATGGATTTGAGGAAACGTTTGCATGAGCACATGAACACGTCCGGACTAATCTAAAAACTATAGCTCGTAGGCAGAAAGTGCAATATGACCATTTTGCTACAAAGCATGGGTTTGATGTAGGAAGCTTTGTATGGTTGAATGATCAAAGGGGAGAAAGGGCTATTCTCCAAAGCTTTTGTTGTCATATGAAGGTCCATACCTGATTATTAGTAAGTTGACTGATGTAGTTTACCATATACAGTGAAGCCAATGAGCCAAGCCTCAGATTGTACATTACGAGAAAATAAAGGCTTATCAGGGAAAAGATATCACTTCACAGTTAGACCGGGTGAATTGTTGCTGGTTGATCAGAGACTGCAGATCGGTAAACCACCTGATGGGGTATCAACAAATGTTAAAGTTGGGGACAGTAAATCAAATGTAGTCACTTCTATGATTTTTGATACTGTAAGGAGAGATGGTGTGAGCATAATTTAACATGACATTGGTCAGTCTTCTGAGTCTAAACTGGTAGTTAATCGTACTCCAGTAACGGCAGAGTCAGCAAAAGTGCCTGGAGAAAGTAATGCTACGGATTTAGCTGAATTAGTCAGTGACAGCGATAGTCGTGATAATTCTGTGGATGAGATTCAGATAATCACAGAGTGGGTTAAGTATGCTAGACCCAGAGAAGGTCGCCTAAGTTTTATGGAGACAGTACAAGGTAGTCATATGCCTTGATGTGAGAGTTTAGAAATTTTGTAGGAAATTCCTGTTTTTAAGAATTTTATGAATTCACAGTTTTCAAAGGCATTTAGTACGTTAGAAAATTTGGAATTAAAAAAAAAAGAAAGGATTCAGAAAGGATTCTGACGTCAGAATTTTTCAGAAGTTTTCTACTATTTGATAAGTTTCTTGTGTGAGAGGTGTTTCATTGCCTATTCAGAGAAGTATTTGCTGGTGACTTTTCACACTGTTTGCGACAAAATAGTTATATTTAGCGACTGGTCGACGTGTTTAGGAAGATATTTTTGTGAGTTATTCTGATAAAGTGAGGATTTTCAAAGTTCAAGTTTTGACTGTTTTGTTAAGCAGTTTTGTGTGGTGGCCTTACATATTGTCACAGTTGGTCTGACACACAGTAAATGCAATTTACGGATCTATATCATAGTTTAATTTGGACGCCAATAAGAAGTAAGTTCTGGAGTCATGTGTTTAGCTGGAAATTGCGAAGAGAAAGCGTGTTCTGGGTTATTCAGAGTTTTTGTCGTCATCGGAACGACCCGCTGTCCTCAGCTTTGCCGAGTTTTTACCTAATTTTGCCTCTTTCTACTGTGATAGCCAGCCAAAGGTCTACTGATCACAAAATCATAGTGCTGTTTAGCTGCGGATATGGCGATAGCTTTAGTAAGTCCAGGGCGGAACAACATATACACTCGGAAGGGCTTGTTGTCACGCTACAGTAGAGTCGAGCTGAGCGGTCTGGGTGGAGTGATTTGTCACAATACATGCATGCATGCATGCATCTACCCATCCATCCATCCATCCATTTATCCATCCATCTATCCATCCATATACATACATACATAAATACATAAATACATAATACATACATACATACATACATACATACATACATACATACATACATACATACATACATACATACATACATACATACATACATACATACATACATACATACATACATACATACATACATACATACATACATACATACATACATACATACATACATACATACATACATACATACATACATACATACATACATACATACATACATACATACATACATACATACATACACACACATATACATACATATACATACATACATACATACATACATACATACATACATACATACATACATACATACATACATACATACATACATACATACATACATACATACATACATACATACATACATACATACATACATACATACATACATACATACATACATACATACATACATACATACATACATACATACATACATACATACATACATACATACATACATACATACATACATACATACATACATACATACATACATACATACATACCTACATACATACATACATACATACATACATACATACACACACATATACTACATACATACATACATACATACATACATACATACATACATACATACATACATACATACATACACACACACACACACACACATACATACATACATACATACATACATACATACATACATACATACATACATACATACATACATACATACATACATACATACATACATACATACATATTTATGTACCTAGCTAGCTAGCTAGCTAGCTACTTACCTATCTATCTACCTACCTACTTATCTATCTACCTACCTACATTATCCTTCTCTCGTACATACCCAGTGGTACTCCAGTCAGAGTACACGAAATGACTACCATCAGTCCAAGTATACATCCCCTCGGACACCCTATCAGATAAGCCTGGAATACAATGGTAAGAATTAACAATTTTTTCCAGTGATAAAACGTCTTGTCATAGCAAATTATGGAAATATTTTTTGTGATTCCAATGGTTTTGGTATATGAGACATAATAATGGGAGAATACGCAGACCTGCATGAGGAACGGTTCGACATAAAGTACGAAATTAGCATGATTGTTCTGTATATGAAATCGAAGATCGAATGTATTCGATATTTTGGAACAGATAATTAATATGATGACACAGTTCTTTACACACCGGTCAGGAAACGGCACCTGTTTGAGTGAATGCATTTCCTCATCCCATACGTGTAATCTGTAATTTAAAATTGTTATGCTCTAAGAAACACATTAATATTTTACAACGTCTGAGACTCTTGTCATTTTGCCAAGTGGGTCATAACATTGCACAACATGAAAAGATCAACCTTTTGGACAAAAAGAGGTCGGAATTTGTGCTCTTAAAAACTTGCTGGTTTTATTTATATTCCTATTACATAACGCTTTGAATTTTCCTGTAAAATGTATATATTTTTACAGCATTTCGCCGGTATACTAGCGCCAAACCTACGACCATATAGGATAACCAGCAAACTTACATCAGTGCAATCGGTCGTTCGCGTGACTATCGATTGATTAAATCGTGAGATATCTGAACAAAAATATAGCGCTTAAAATTGACATTTCAGACTAAAGAAAGAATATTAAATAATAATGCACATCGATTTTACAAAGAATAAGATATTGTCTGTAGAGTATCCAATCTGTGGAATAAGATAAAGGTAAACTTTGTGATCACATATATCCTCGTCATCGATCGACGTCAAACCCGAAGACAGCGCCAGTACGATTTCAGATTCCCTTGAATATAAAGGGCGATAATATTATTTCATATCCAACCAAATCGAACAGTCAAATTTGACGAATAAATGGATGTGTACATCAAGGCAATTTAGTTTTAGTGTTTGCCCTTTCCGACAGACGGTAAAGCTATTAATGTCATAGTCCTGTGACCAGATATAACAGCGGAATAAAATAAGCCCACCAAAAGTTAACAAAGTTCATTGGGACTTCAAATTGTTGTGTTCACTCGGTCAGGAAGGCACACCTGTATGAGACTTTTTAATGGGTATGTGTGGGATTTGCACATGATTTGCACGCAAGTATGGTAAGAATAAGTTACAGTATGGTAAGAAAAAGTTAGAGACGCTCTCAAAACTGTCGAAACACTCAGAGACATTTATATTGAAAATGACAACTGAGCGCTCATTATATTGTCAATAGAGACTGTCTGTAACACAAGTCTTCATTTTTTCATTCTGATAGATGACCACGAGATGGCAGTGTGAGTCATTATAGTGGTCAGTTAAAAGTATTTCGTTCTTTTTTCATTCTGTTGAAGATCGTTAATCACGGCTGTTTGAAAGCCAAATACACCGAAAAATATTGACAGCTTGTGTCACAGAAATTCTTTATTGACATTTTATCGAGGAAGCTGATGAATGTATCTCTCTTCATATTGTTTAATAACATTGCCGATACGCATATAAGTCAAGTGCATTGGGTAATCTACATCTTTAGTAATGTCCTTTTCTAAACTATTGTGCGAGGGGGATAGTAATAAATTTTGGTGCGCTCACCTATGTACACAAACGTCTTTGGAACTCCAGACACCAAGTGGTGTACAACATTAGCTTCTTTTGTCGTTACAATACTCGATAATGTCGCCTCGTATTTCAGACAATGTAAATTGGCTTCTGTCCACGTCAAAGTGAAATCATGCGTAAATACTATGTAGCACTTATAATCAAAGAAACTCCATCCTTTTGGACACTTATCATCTAAAAAAGAAGTGTTTGTTTCATACATGACAACGATGTTAACTTTATAAATGCGACGATGATGAAAGATGTGATGATTGTGTGATTATGGTGATGATAATTGTGAAATATGATGAACTAGGAAGAACAACGCAACAACAGCAGAAGACTCAGGAATTTTCGAAAAGGTGTCTCTTAACAGAATGGATCAACAATCGATCTTAGCTGTTGCCGCCACAATGCCATAAATCTATGGAGTTTTTAGAGCATACGCACGATACACAAACGCCGTAGCATCATATAGCATAGAAACTTAAACACGTCAAGTAAAGTAGCTTTTACATACTGTTATATAAATCTGAGAGTAATATATCCACTGTTCTGAACTGGTAGTTAGCCAGGAACCCACGGTTGTTATCACCAATATTATCAGACGTGAAAAGAATCATCATTTGGTTGAAGTCAGAAAGAATTTCGCCAAATGGTGGCTTGGTATTACAGAGACGCCGCCGACTGGTGATGGTCAACATGTCACGACTCTGTATCTCGACATGGTCTGCGAGACAGTCGTCTGACGACCGTCCAACGTCAAATTCAGTGAACACGATGCTCACGTAACTACTGTTATCAGCCTTCAGGAGCCACGAGCAAAGCAGCATGTCCTGATAGGGTACGGGAAAGTCTAGTGTTGAAATAGTACCAGTGTTGTGCGTCGAACATACCATCGGGTTTAGGCATACCCTCGACACGTCTTGGCAATTCAAGACTTCTAGAATAATGGAAAAAAAATTGTCGTTCAGTATTTTTTCATGCTTACAATACAAATGATAATTAGGGTATAACGTACAATGCTACATTTCTAGAAAACACTTCCTTTTAAACTAGGATATCGATAATAAAGATTTTTCAAAGTACTGCCAGGAGGGGATTGAATGACTGATTAAAGTAGCATGAAAAACATAATATACAACGCTTTTTAATAACATTCCTTGGGCTTGATTATGAGCCAGTTTGACGCTTGATTTCATTTATATGAAATATTGGCTTCTATCTATGGGTATACATGGTTTAACATCCCCGAGATTTCGAATACAATCCAACAATGTACAGAATGATGACATTTTAGTTTAATGTGCCTTATAGGTAGCGGGACATGTAGAAGTTTTAGGCTATTAAACTAAATTCACTTGTCATCAAATACGTTTTAGTTTTACAACACAAAGCTATCTTGTATAAATTCATATGATATCACTTTGATTTAATATTAATACAGTTAACGCGAACAAACGAAATTTTACTTTGGCAGTTGAATGGCTTCCAAAACATATGGAGACTATGAGAGTCTAAAAAAAGACTATGACAGTCTAAAATTTTATCTAAGAGTAATGGCTTAAGTGCACTGGCTTATGTCTAAACCGTTTTTAAGGTAGTGTATGCCTCGAATTGAAAAGAAGTAAACGTTTGTCCACATTGTCCTCAAGGAAACATTGAACTGCTTCCTGTGCACAATTTGGTACAAAAGGAAAAAAAATCGATATTTACGTACATTTTAAATTTAAAAATTCCAACATCCCTTTATCATCACTCTGGCGAAACATAGTACATAATTGATATTCGTTAAGAATAAGCCGATGAAATCTCTGAGTTTCAAACTAAGCCCCTCGAAGTGGTAGACACAAAATGTATTGTAAAAGATTGACAATCTAAATATTTGTCCCTAGTCGCATTCTGCCTTCAGACAGGTCAAGGCAGATGATGTTACAGTATTGAATTACCGTCATTCAAAAAGATGTAGTATTCCCAACTGAACGACACTGAAGTTATTGCGCCATCTTTCCAGTGCGGCCGTTCTCCAAACATACATTCCTTATTGTACCTATTGTACAGCAGGAAGCTGCATGGTTCTAAAAGTTGTTGATCATAGATACTGAAGCAGAGTCTCTTGCACTCCTCTCGTGTTATTCCTTGACTTGCGTAGACACGGGTCGGGTAGAAATAACGGAAACTTTTGTACGTCCCATTTGAGAAACCACCTGCAATTTAAAAGGGGAACAAATCGATCTTGTTTGATAAAATTACATAATATAATTTCAGTGCACGAATCGAATAGTACAAGGAAACGATGTAAAATTTCACTGACGACATATTAGTAAACTATAACAAGTTCATGCTATGGTAACTGGACACAAGTACAACGATTCCTCCAAGATCTATTATACCTTGAACTTTCGCTAATTTATATCAACCACTTTTATCACCAAAGCTTAACCAGTTTCAGGAGTATTTTTTTTTATTTCTACCTGACGTAGTCGCAACAACCTCTAAGAGAACGTGAATGCTAACTAGCGGTGTCAACTAACGGTGAGTGGTATAGTCATAATGAAAATGGTATGTTCGGCAGCAACAAATTTTCATATCGAGAAATCAAACATTGCCAACTTTAAAGCATTTACCTGCAGTCAGGAGAATCAATCATGACCTCGAATAAAACTTTTGACTTACCTTCATAATGGGAGTATGAAGAAAAAAGCACGACCTCTGCTCTTGGGTTTAAGAAAGTTTCATCCGCCTTTTTAATATAATCATTGTCGCATAAGCAAGTACAGCTGGCTGTATAGTATGCATATTACCATCAGCTGTATACACCTTGAATTCAAAAATTAATAGATTAGTATGTAGCTGTTTTTTGGAAAATATTACAATGATTTTTAGAGCCAACTGTGGCAATACGGTGTTTTCAATTGGGTGCAAACTCACAACATACAGTACCTAGCCACCTAGCGGGGAAGCAACGGACAGAGCAGCTCGGCTAGATCACAAGTACGCGTTATTTCCCGAGTTGTGTCGTGCGCACGCTGCAACCTCTGGCGAATTTGGGTACTATGAATAGTTGTAAATACACTTTTACTCATAAGACAGTCAAAGGGTGGACACTGAACTAGACCAGTTGGGAAAATCTACAATCTAACGGGTTATATGCCAACAAAATCAATAGTTATGGCTACTTCTTAGGCAAATCATCATTTTCCCTTTATCATTACCAAATAGTGCGTCTGTCATTTGAAACGGAGTGTAATTTTGCCGCTTGAACGAAGGGAAAACTGCTCTGTATGCAAAGTTCAGGTCGCGAAGTCACAATAGATTTCTCGATTGCTGATTGGCTATGAAGTGCTGGCTTTCCTATGACGTAAGTATGTGCAAATATAAACATTGCAAAAGACGTCCCAGTGTTTTTAACCCGAAAGTATGGATCTCGCACAGTTTTCTACTGTTTCATGGCATTGAAGAAAGACGTATGCATACAACTAATTAAACCTAGTGCCTGTCTAACAATATGCGAAGTGTGGAATATCTTTTTGGTCATTTGTCATATGTCAGTGATTTTTACTAGGGTGGGAGCGCGAGTTTTACACGGTAACGTACAGACCGTACGCCTTCCGATGAACAAAACGCCAGCTGTCCGATGAAAATTGCCGTTTGAATTTGATTCAGGTGTCTGGTTTGTGTCCACCATTGGTGTTTTATATAAAAACAACGGCAATGCACTTAATCTTGAAAATACTATTTTACAATCAGACGGAAATATAAATAGTAAATAATAATTAATATGTTATTATGAACAAGCAAACACGGAAATCAAATGTTGCAAAAGATCTAGTCATAATGTTCGAAAATGGGTACTCATAGTACCAACACTCGTCATAATTCATGTTGCGCATCACATGGCTACATTCGAAAGATAAGGCGTCTCTTTGAGCCAGATCCCCACTCTCATAAAGGAGAGGTAACCAAATTAGGTTGTTACATTTTTTCGGAGTGCGACCCTCTAAATAATAATTATTTTTGTTTCCTCAACGGTGTACAGTTTTGTAAGCTTTGTAATCTTCTATGCCTAAGTGAGTTGAACGCGATTCGAAGAGAGAGTGGACTGATTAAAATGATTTTTTGTCTGTTCTTCAGCCACATCATACAAGTGTTAAAGTGCTAACGAACGCCGTCATAGTTTTGATGAAATCACCTGTTTAAGTTGGTTTTTAAATGGTAAATGCAAGTGCAAGGTTTTATACATGCCCCTAGCTTGATACAGGAAGACGTAATAGTTTTGTTCGTCGCATGCCAACCTTCATTATTGAATTACTGAAATGCCAACGATTTGGAATAACTAGGGAAATTTTATCAAGATTAAATCAGGTAACAGTCGGGGCCAGTAGCTGCTATACACAATGAATACGCAGTTAATATGTCATTAATTATGATAGCCCAGAAGGGATATTTTGTATAACATGTCATGCATTGTACAAAGTCTCGTGTATAACCTCCGCGGCGGGCCTTATTTCTTAAATAATGACAATGTATACCTTCAAAATCATAAAAATGGAGTGAATGAATATGATAAGTATAGAAGTTGACATATTGTTCATATAGTGCAGGACCAAAGTTATTTTACTGCTTTCAACTATATTTCAATTCCTGCATGGTAACTATTGCAGCTATATGGTGGCCATATCTTGGAATATTTGGTGGCTAACTTTGTTTTCTCTTTAAGTGATAGTTACTCCTGCCAGCTAAGTTACATACTAGTATCATCGAGTAAAACATTTTTGCCGAAAATTACTCTAATCTGCTCGAGCTCCGTTATGTTCATTTGCAAGTTATTTTGTCGAAACATACTCTGTATGTCAAGACAGCCAGATTTAACTTGTGGAAATTAGAATTCTAATAAATTAATTTATGATTACTAACTTGTCTGTAGTAAAGAACTAAGAGAAATATTTTCACTTCCAAGCAGACTGTTACCATATGAGGTCCATTTGTATTCCTTTCTATGGAAATCAGTAATTTCTCGACGGCCATTTTCTTTACGGCAATAAACTCAAATTTCCCAAAGCTGACAGAAATATTTCGGTTTGATGATCTTGACAGGCTAAATCCGTTCTAAAAACTTACGGCGCTAAAACAAGGTTGTTGGGGGATGTGGGCTTGGCTGACAGACTATGAAGCGGGGCTCCAAAATGTCGGAACACCAGAAGCAATACCCCGCTGGCCGTAAATAATGATAGCCCCCTAAGGAATTGAATTTGGTGCACAGCATCAGACCGGGCCTACTTCTTGTGACAATGTAATGTCAGCTGGTCAGTATGGTGCTTCATTACGGCGATAGTTTGTCTTGCCCATACAAACCTCCTATGACTGGTTGTGATATTTTTCCTGACTGTTTTTCAGTGCGAAGTTGCCACTGTGATATCTTCTCTATACCAGTTTCATTAAATGAAATGATATGTGCTACACACTATTGTCATTGAAGGAGATATGGTATAATCTCATTCCATGAAAAGCGGGGAAATAGGTGGTAAAGGGAGAATGATTCACCAGATTTACTTTTCAGTATAGTCAAGCATTAATCGAGGAGATTAACTGCAATAGAAGTAGAGGATTACTCAAGACGAAACCTTTGCAAAACACAGAGAAGTGATAAATTTTCTTATCTTGCAGTAATTTGACCAAGAGAATTTCTAGACATACTTCTAATTTCAATTTTGTAGTTTTCTGTGATACTTGCCTTAAAAGCGGACTTCATCATAAAAGTCAAAGACGAGTATAACCTGGTCTGCATTTGAGGCAACACGACCCAAAAGATCGGCAATAAAGTTGGATAAACTTGGTTTGCCTTTCTCAACGATACCGCCGACCTCAGTAAACAATATACACGAGCGCTCTTCCTCTCATAAAACACTCCTAATGCTGTCCCTACATACCTTGGTCCCGTCCTTTACTTACCAATCCAGTTTCAGCAGGATTGTGCCATACATTTGTAGGGGATGTACTATTACTGTAGTCGATGGTGTATGACAAATAACCATACCGAATCTTTCTTGCGAAAAACAAATGTACCGCAACGCCAGTCACTTTCTTTATGTAGTTCAATATGATTACGATATAACTCTTGTTTTCCACCCACAGGCCCTCGCGGTAAAGGTTTCCATTGGACCAAAATATCAGGCTCTTTTCGGGTGCATGAAGGCCAATATAATCATTCACCGGCAGTATTGAAAGATCGTAATTGATACTTGTCATCCAGTCATAGAACATAGGTCTGATCATTTGAGAGCACGTTCCCTCACAGCCTGTAAGCAGAAAAACAATGTTCGTTTACCAAAGGTATATTCACAAGCAATAGTTAATGTTGCCTCTCTGAATAACGCAATTAGTATGTTTTCAGGCACATTCTCTTTGCAATCTTTTTACTCCGACAAAATTGAACTTAAACTATTTGTCAGTTTTCAAATTATTTGAAAAACAACAATCAGATGTGGTGCCCTTGTTACGAAGTTGTGAGACATAAAAAAAACTGATAAATACAATAAATATATAATATCATTATCTAACCAATATTGAGTTACGTTTTTACGTTGCACTTTGAATTGAAAATAATGAACATGGTAAGCAATAACTTTAATAGTTTTCACGTTAACTTATTTAGCGTTGAAAATGCACATTTTCCAAGTCAGTGGAAGCAGCTAGGATTACTAGGAATAACATGATTGACGTGGACATTTTTATCAGTCACATCATATGAATTTAGTAGTAGCCACTATGCATTGATTATATCCTTTGTAGTTCTGCTGAACAGGATTGTGTCCGAGGCTACCCAATGCCTAGTTTAATGATGTATTTATTGCTACGATTTAGTTTGTTGATGATATGCGATAGCGAGTGTATATGTACGAGTGTTTCGTGAACTGTTCAGTGCATGGAGGGTCATGATTAGAAAAATAACAACTCATCTTGGTTATCAAGTCACTCATGTTTACGGTATATGTTTAGTCTAGCGATTTTGACTGTGAAGTCTTTTGATGTAGGCGACTAGGTGCTGTACTCTGTGAGTTAGAATCCGGTCGAGAATATAGGTGGATAGTACTACCGGTAACCATACTTGTCCTCTTGTCCCCGAGGCTATGTAAAGCCTAATCACGGTCCCTCTGTCACCGGTCTGGCAACGCAGATTAATTTCCATTGGCAAAGGTGTGAATCATAGTTACCATTTGGTCAGTCCGTGGCGACGCCATCAACTGAAAGTTAGGCGCCATTTTGTGATTATAGCCGTTTTATAGCCGTTTTCCTGTAAAAATAGCTAAACTTTTGCGTCCGAATCAACTTACAGTGAGGAAAACTATACATTTCCCCTGGTGAGTGTTGCCTTATACCAGTCCCTCCATTAACATTAGAGGGATGATGCTTATATGAATAGTTAGCAGCCTTTCCTTGTAACAGTTGCAATGATTTATATGTTCAAGTTTGAGCTCCTTGGCGTGTATGCCGATCGAAACGTGATCAATTTTTGTAGACTCTTTTTCTTGGTGTACGTTTCAAAAACAAAATAACTACTATCCACATCGTATGATTTGAACCTACTTTGAATTCGTGGGTAGAATTTTGGCGACTACGTATCGTAATGCCGTTTGAAATATCAAGTGTTTTTTTTCAAACAAGTGATCGTTGTTTGAGTCAAGATTTCATAACAAATTTGTCATTCACTAGACAAGACAGTCTTCACAGTCTGTCTCACCTATTATTTACGGTTGGTAGTACACCCATCACTTTATTCTTAATCTGACAAATATTTTCAATCAAACCCATCTTCAGAAATGTTTGACTCAACTTCATGCTTATATTTAAGCACATGAAGAAAATTCCATGCATTAACGATTTCGTGAATGCATGAAACATACTTGATGCGTTCCATCCTTATTTTAATACTGCTCTGTAACCCAAAATTGAGCAATTTACCCCTACGAAGAGATACAAGCAAAATTATATATATATATATATATATATTATATATATATATATATATATATATATATATATATATATATATATATATATATATATATATATATATATATATATATATATATATATATATATATGGGCTTGTTTGAGTTACTTATCAAGAGTGTGGAACCATTCATACTAACCATAGATATCTGCAGGCGTGCACAAAACGCCCGTTACAAAATTTCTCCTCATTTTTACAACCCTAGACTCGGCCAAAGAAGGGTTATTGCACCAGTCTGCTGCTGGAACCCTTTCACTAGGACCTAGTGCTAGGATCTTATCCTTCCCCCAAAATAGTTCACAGTAAATTCGCTCTAATCCAAAAACTTTAGCTGTGTACAGATCTTCGTGTGATGCTATTGTAGCATCGAGTTTCCGACACGTTTTAGCAGCTTCTTGGTGTGTATATCTTCCCATTACCACAAATGCGATTTCTGAAACAAATTCCCACGTATGGTCAGTAATATGCATCGAATTGAGAGATTCGACAGAAACAAATTTTCTCTTTATATCTGAACTGGTAGTGTTCTTTCTTTTTCAAGCAGACGTATTGACAGCTTTTTGACCTTTTGTCGAAGTCGCCGGAAAATGATAATGAACAGACAGACGATAGAGAGGATGCTATAAACTAGGTACAGCCTTACAAATCACTTCCAGGCTGTGTTAAAATAACTACATGACTGCCATTGCTATCCCTAACAGTTACAAAATGTGACAATCAATATGATAAACACTACAACATCTGTCTACAGTAGATAATCTTCGACGCGTCTCGAGGACATTAGTATTTTCGTCGTAAATCTGTATATAACACGATTGGAACTAATTTGGATAATTATATCTTCATATTTTTCAAATTTCTCAAAAGTGTTAGGTGATCTAAAGCTGAATGTTGCAGTATTGCAAATTACTGATAAAAACAAGTGTATTACTTAAAAAAGAAAAGTATATAAGCTTACATTTATGGATTATACCGACATTACTTCACCATCCAATTATCTTAAATTAATTCCAGTCGTGTTATAATGTGGCATCATCGATATAGTTTAGACTGATATGGGTCACGTGATTTGAAATTCACATTCAACAGTGTAATTACTTCAGTCACATATATATTTAGGGTATCCTGTGATAAAGGAAACGGATTTGTCCTACTCAAAAGCGTCCAGGACGCATTTTCTGGTATGATTTCATGTCTGATGTTTTTAGAGTCAATTTCACGTAGTCAATATAATAAAAATGTTTGCATTCATCATGCAAGAGTTTACCTTTAGCTCAAATCAATAATATGTGTATGCAATGAAATGTATGCTTACTCATTTCGCACAAAGTACCACTGTAACCAAGTGGACAAACACATAAGTAGCGTTCCCAAAGAGGTACACAGGTCCCTCCATTTCGACATCGCTGCTGGTAGCAGACGTATGGTAATGGATATGCTGTTATAGAGAAAAGGGGACCAAACTCTGCCTTTCTTAAATAGGCAGTTCTCAACTACGAAATTTGGCATTTCATATACACGGTGTGTGCCGACAAATCCACGTAGAATGTGCTTCTTGAACGGACATTCGAGTCTCAGGTTTTTATTAAATACTGTTCTGTTCTACCACTTGTGGGGCTTATTTTTAAAGGTTTTGAAGTAAAAACAATTTTCTCCTTCTTTAATTTTCAAAAATCGAAAATTTTGTTTTTCCCCGTCCATGCCAAGATTCCACGGCACAAACTCTGTAGGTTCGAAATCATTTCCATATGGAAAGATACCTTACTTGAGGTGTGAACTGACTGTCAATCGGTAATTGCTCTACAATTATCACGGGTGATGTCATATTCATTAAAATTGTGATCTATTGTTCTACTTGATCGGTAGTTTATTTACTATCTGCGGAGTCATAAGCCGTTAATTCGGTAGTGCGGAATTTTTCCGCTCTCAGGGGATCAGTCTACCTACATGGTTTGTGCCGGCCAATCCCCTCGTGTCGTGTTAACACAGGGATGGCACAGTTTCGATTTCCTTGTACCGGTATACATTAAGAAATTTGTTATGTTTGTAGCACTTGGCAAACTTTGTTAGGTAATTTTTTCCGTTTTTATTTATGATCTGGAGAAAGAATGGTTATAAGTTTTATTAAGGAATATTTGGGCAAAAGTAATTAATTCTCTCACTTTCGAAGCGCATACCACCTTATATACCTACAATAATTTGGAAGGATAACAAGACAATCGGTTCTGCTATTGAGAAAAAAATGGACAATGAGTGAAATGCTACAGACAACACATCTTAAAAAGGCATTTTTCTACGGTAACCATGCCATGCCATCAACAATGTGTGATATTTAATTTAGTCAGTTGGTGCTGCCCATTAATATTAAGTTTTATTTCTACCACGCTTGCCAATAAGCATTTTGTCTTGCACATTTTTTGCTCTGCTTTTTAATAGCGTGTTTTGCCATACTTGATTTCATGATAACTTTATTACGGCTTCGATGAAAAAATGGATAAATACACATGTGATAGCTTTCCTGTTTTGTCAAACTTTAGCTTTTTGTAAGCTCAACTGCTACTGACCCGACATTGGATTTCATTTGAAAGACAACGTATGTAGTTGTAAAGATAATTTAAAAATAGCAACACATCTTCAATGTCTACTGACTCTGTTGTACTGATTCAACTGTTACTCGTGTAACCAATCATTTTTTCAGTTTTGACGCACAATTATTGGTAAAGAAGCCAAAAGGTGTGCATCAATCAGATTTTAAAGAATGTACTGATTGCTGAGAACTGTCTCCTGCAAACACCATGGGTTTAAGACAGTGTATATGCATACATGGACTCACGAAAAAAAGGCCAAGGGGTACGAGCATGTGCAGAATTATGCCATACTCACAAATTTTATCAAAGCAAACACGAGGCAGCCTACATATAGATATTCACTTACAACACATTTCTCCGGGTTCTTCCATGTGGCAGAATCGGTACAGCCCGTCACCTAAAGGGCAAATTAATCTTTCCGTCGACTGAGAAAAAGCATTCCGGCAGAAGTTATTCTCAAGAATACCATATTTGATTAACCACTCCAAAAGGGCTCTTTGCTCAGGCCGACTCTCCGCCAAAGTGATTACCCAAGGCAAGCATTCATCACCAGCAGCACTAGTTGCCTTCCTTCCACGGTAGTCACGTCCCTGTGAGTTCCAATAACACTCCCCAGCACCACCAATAAAGCACAATAAGATATGAAAAGTAACTGGCCTGTACTAATCTATCGACGCTGATTCTTTCTCTTTTGATGCCAAAATTTGTTGTAAATATTTGTTATTGTCATAGATAAAATCAAATAATACAATTCCTTTCTTCACAATGTATTAAAAGGTAAGGCGTTTCATTTAATACAAAACTAAGTGTTTTACTTACGCAAAAATAAATTATTTTGAAAGCTAAATTAAATGGTTTACAACATTGATAAAAGCAAATCACCTGCACAATCTTTAAACATGAGACAATGGACATCTTCAATCAAGTACTCAATTCCTGTCAAAAATGAAGGCTTTGTAAAGGTACGATATACCTACCGTACGTTGTGTACACTTCTAATTCAATGATGCTAGACGATTTTGAAACCATACTGTTCTCCAGGATCATTAAAACATATTTTGTATGAAGCAGTTCGTCACAGTAAAATGTGATCCACACTGTGGTAGACCCAATGTATTCTAATTCAATGCAATCGCCATATCCCTTATCAATTTCTTGTAGAGTTAGAGAGCCACAACATGCTAATCCTCTCATCGATTGGTCTACAAATACAATAAGCCGAAATCCAATCCCTTCAAGGTCTCGTACTGTAAAGAAAGAACAAAATATTCAGTTTTTGTTTATAGGGAACCTCTAGAGACCTAGCACGCACACACAGCACACACACACATATTAATATATATATATATATATATATATATATATATATATATATATATATATATAATATATATATATATATATATTATATATATATATATATATATTATATATATATATATAACCGGGTAATTAAACTGACCTTGAATGTAGCCAGATAATTAAACCCGACCAAGGTTAATATCACACAATAAACAACCCAGGAAAGAACGATTATCGTACAATTTGCATTGCAGTTTATTAAGGGTTTATTTCACTACAACTAAAATCTCTACTACAAATGATAATAATAATAAAAGAATAAAACAATGGTCTACAATAGATTAAAAGTAATAGCAGTATGACTGAAAATAATTTCCAGGCGCAAAATCTAAAGTTCATCCTCCATAATAAAGTTCCAGATAATTCTAAAATGGCTGTTGTCTAGGGTTTATTCACTTAGCTATTGTTCATACGGCTGTACAATGGCTTCTTCTTGAGTTGTAGGTCAATGTCCGTCCTGTTGCTATGACGATGACAGTCTATCCAATAGGAAACTACGTTACACACACAGAGTCCTTCCAGACGATCCTCCCTGGGGATTTGTTATTCCAACCCTGGTAGCAATACTCGAGTTGATGATTGACTCAAACAATTCCAGGCACTCCTTGGCTCTTCACTCGGGCCACACAATAGGAACACACAGGAACACATGCAGTCTACCAGTAATTCATTAACTGGATCTCCTCTGTAGCATAGTCATGTAAAAGACCAATGGCAATTATGTAAGTGTTTCCTTCTATTTACACAATCTCATTCAGGATGAGACTAAGTCAACATGATAGCAAACACACTGTACAAAAATCCAATTGAAACAAAGAACTAAAAATCACAGAAAATTTCCTTCAAAATCAGAAACCCAAATTTCAACATGTTAAATAAAACTTCACTACTATCATAAAGTACTACTAGAATCAAACTAACTACAGAATAGCAACTTAGAAACTTTTCCACGGTAATTGGGAAACACATGGTCCTTCCACGTTTTCAACTTGAGGGGTGTGTCTCATACTCTGAGACTTTTAAAAGTTCATTGCTTTCAATACCAAAGCGTTCAAATACACATACCTGTAGCATAGTCATGTAAAAGACCAACCACGTTGTCTTGGAATTTTTCTTGGTAGTAAAACGGATAATAATTCCTAAACGTTCATCCACACCAAAGTACTGTCTTCACGCAGTGAAAATCAGTAGAGCATTGCAATGCATTGTGGGCGAAGACGCTATCAATGAAATTCCACACATGTGTCATCACACTCAAACAACATGCAGCAGACCTAATCACATGACTTACAATCGTAACCGGGGTTACACATTCCCCTCAGATGCTTACACACTCCGGGTGTAAGTTACTTTGGTAATTGATATAATGCAACTCAAAGTTAAAACATTAAAACTTAAAAAGCAAAGGTCATTGTCAATGCAACCCACTGTTATTGTTTTTAACAGTCAGTCACTCTAATCATAATTCACGTCTTTGCAAACAAGAAACATCTCTGAACCTGGTATAGGTATTACATGAGTGGTAGGACTTAACAATCTTAGCACTTAACAATTTGCTTGTACCCCCATTTGGTCATAGGTAAATTTATCAGCAGGCCATCCAACATTCTGTCATTTTGGTCGTCCTTCTTTGGGTGGTTGTGGCATAATTTCCACTTCATTCTGGCGTGTTTCTCTTTCATCAGGCACATCTGTTGTATCAGTAGGGTCGGCTGCTGTTTCTATGGTGCTGATATCATTGTCGTCAGTTACTATGGGTGATGCTTTGGGGATTGGCGGGTTGGCAAACAATTCCTCCATATCTGAATCAGTGTCTGTCTCCTCTTTCTTATCAGTCTGTTGTCTGGCGGACTGTCTGGTAACCGGTCTTCTTTCTTCAATTTCAACCTCTTCTGGTTCTGAGGCGGACAAATAGCCAATAGGAAGTAGCATGTTCCTATGTAGTGTCTGTTCTACCCCATCTCCAGTTTCTGGCTTTACCACATACACAGGCAAGTTGTCGTCCAATCTCTTCTCAACAACATGCACATCAGGTTTCCAGCGATCGGCCAGTTTGTGTTTGCCTATCAACCCGACATTGCGTATTAGTACTCTGTCTCCCACAAGCAGATCACTACCACGTACCTTGCTGTCATAGCGTCTCTTGTTGGCGAGTGCTTTCTTCTTCGCTTCATTTTCAGCTAATTCATAGGCTCCTTTCAGTCTGCTTTTCAGGTCCTCGACGTACTGCAAGTAATCATGCTTGGTGTATTCATCTGGGCTAACACCAAAACAAAGATCAATGGGTAGTCTGGCTTCTCTTCCAAACATGAGGTAATACGGTGAGAACTGAGTGGCATCATTTTTGGTACAATTGTAAGCATGCACCAGAAAACTGATATGCTGACTCCAGTGCTGCTTTTCCTTGGTGTTTAACGTTCCTAGCATGTTCAGCAGCGTACGATTAAATCTCTCTGGCTGCGGATCCCCCTGAGGGTGATATGGGGTAGTTCGGGACTTGCGTATACCGGCCACTTTCAGTAATTCTCTTATGAGTCTGTTCTCGAAGCTGCGTCCCTGGTCGCTATGGATACGGGCTGGTAGTCCATAATGCACAAAGAACTTCTCCCACAGAACTTTCGCCACCGTCTTTGCTTCTTGATCTTTAGTCGGGTACGCCTGAGCATATCTAGTATAATGATCAGTTACCACTAGTACATTCTGTGTGTTACTTCTGTCCTGTTCTATGGTCAGGAAATCGATGCAGACTAATTCCATCGGGCAGCTGGAGAAGATGTTTATCATCGGAGCGGCGCGGCATGGCAACTGTTTTCTCTGTACGCACCTACTACAAGTCTGGCACTTTCTTTCCACATCTGCTCTCATTCTTGGCCTGTAGAATCTTGCTCTGAGGAGATCGAAAGTTCAGTCGACTCCCATGTGACCCATGTCATCATGCAAGGCTTCCATGGCTTGTGCCTATACTTGGTCGGTAATACCAGCTGATTAGTCTCCCTTCAATGGTTATCTCTAGTCTTGCGGATAATACTCTATGCCATAGAAACAACGTCTATTTCTGTCAAGTCGGCATCTTTATATTCTCTGGTAATAAACTGCAATAAATCACTCACATCATTAATAGTTGCATGGGAAACCCAGAAAACTAATCCATGTCTAAGATCAATACCATTCTTATCATACACTTCAACTGCTTTTCTCTCAAGCTCATCCATTTTTCGTCAACAACAAAACAAAACAAACAATGCAATGCAATACTGATATCAACGGGATTGGTCTTTTGTAATCTATACTCTTAACTGTTAAAACACTACATTAACTGTACGATAAATAACTCATTCAATCCAATAACCATACCCTCCCGAACGAGCCCCCAATTTTGTAACCGGGTAATTAAACTGACCTTGAATGTAGCCAGATAATTAAACCCGACCAAGGTTCATATCACACAATAAACACCCAGAAAAGAATGATTATCGTACAATTTGCGTTGCAGTTTATATTAAGGGGTTTATTTCACTACAACTAAAATCTCTTACTACTATGATAATAATAACTATTATTAAAGATGCCGACTTGTGAAATCACTTCCTGATGAAGTCAAGATATTGCTCAGACAAAGAAACAGGTTGTTTCTATGGCATAGAGTATTATTCCGCAAGGCTAGAGATAACATGGAAGGGAGACTAATCAGCTGGTATTACCAACCAAGTATAGGGCACAAGCCATGGAAGCCTTGCATGATGACATGGGTCACATGGGAGTCGATCGAACTTTCGATCTCCTCAGAGCATGATTCTACTGGCCAAGGATGAGAGCAGATGTGGAAAGAAAGTGCCAGACTTGTAGTAGGTGCGTACAGAGAAAACAGTTGCCACGCTGCGCCGCTCCGATGATAAACATCTTCTCCAGCTGCCCAATGGAATTAGTCTGCATCGATTTCCTGACCGTAGAACAACACACAGAATGGTGTAGCCAGATAATTAAACCCGAACAAGGTTCATATCACACATAAACAACCCAGGAAAGAACGATTATCGTACAATTTGCGTTGCATTTTATATTAAGGGGTTCATTCACTACAACTAAAATCTCTACTACTAATGATAATAATAACTATTATTAAAGATGCCGAGGATGAGAGCAGATGTGGAAAGAAAGTGCCAGACTTGTAGTAGGTGCGTACAGAGAAAACAGTTGCCACGCCACGCCGCTCCGATGATATTAGATATATATATATATAAAATCTCTCTAGTTCGCTAAATGTGCATCTCCATAACAGTATTTTGAAAGCTTCAAAGTGATAAAGAACACTGTTTAAACACTACACGCATAATTTTTGGGCCTTAGTGTCATAATTTTTGGGCCTTAATGTCATAAGGCAGATATGTTAAACAGAAAAAGATCACGAGAATGGAAATGAAAGTCGTGCACTACAGGTCAAAGACTGTCGCCGGAGAAAGCAATTCTATAAGAAAGGTATTTTACCAATCGTCATGTTTGCAGCATGGTCGCAGAAAAAGAGAAGTTTGAAAATGTCTAAACTGAGGATCTTTTTCACCTGATGGGTAAATTAGAGAAGTTGACGGATGATGGTTTCCAGAGATTAAACCAAATGCTCTTATTATATCTTTGTTCACCACATTAGTAAAATTATGCAAATCTTAAAACAGAATGTTGATCATATCACCGAAGGTTCTCTGACTGGATCCCATTCAAACCGGATAGAGCATTGACAGAATAAATCACAGTATCTATTTTATCAAATCGCAAAACAGATACAGTCAGAATATAAAAGGAATTGTTGATCGCAGCTTATGAGGAGTGATATCTTGGCTGTAGGGTCAAGAGTTATTTTTATCAACAAGCTTTAGCTTTCGTCTGTAGAAGATCTGTATCAAGATGAACGGTTATTTTCATTCTACAGGGACCTCTTAAATAACCTCAGAACTAATATCCTATTACATGATGATGAGGCAGAGCTTGCTAATGTATGAACGCAATTTAAGAAGGTTCTAGACTGCCGTCAGTCGTCTTCGCCACTTTTTGTCGCTGCAGTAACACTGGTTATGGTTTAGTCTGAGGGTCGATGACTGAGCATAAGCGACTTTTATCACATGAATGGTTTGCCTTACTATTAACAATTTTTTAGATATAATGTCGAGAAGAGGGCGGAGGCCGTGGAAGACAATTGAATAGAGTTTTTAATTGCAAATGTCGTCTTGTCCTTAGTTGGAGAACAGTGATTGTTAGACGCGCGCTGTATCTAAAAATTATTGCGTGCTATTCAGTAAAACTCTGACATGTCCTCTCACTAATTTGTTTGAACTTCCCCTCAGCTTATTTGAGACAAACACAAGGTACGATAGCGCAGATCCTATCCCATGCTTATAAGCAACAGTGATTCTGCTGTATGATTTCGACGTCAGTTGTTCTGGCCCGCACTAGAGCCATTGTACGAAGATATCTTTTCCAGCAACATAACCGTCATTTACTTGACTCTAAACGTCTTTGCATCGCGAATATCCGACTTCCTCTCAGGCTTCACTGGAGTCGATCTGCTTTTCTGTCGCCATGTTGCGTTAGTATTGTTTCCAGCTGGCTGGTCATGCCATAATGGGTGACGTACGACCCACTTCAAGCGTCAGTCATTTCCTCTGAGTAAGATTACTACAGGGTTTTCTCTGTTGTTGCGGTAAGGGCACAGTGGCTCATGACAGACCCCGTTCTTTTGGCACTCGTAGTCATACGTGCGCCATTTGCGACTCACGCCTTTTGTGCTACGCTTGCGAACACTCCACCCCTGTATGTGCGAGAGACTATACCAATAGTAGAAAATAAAATGCACAAGGGACTGTCGAGTGTCTTAGGAGCTTTCTTCTACGTACTACGACATCACTCCGAGATTGACTATTACCTGCTATTCTTGATAAACACTTCCGTTTTTATCAGTCCAATATATATCAATTTCCAAATATGTCTGCGCGTAAGGTCATATCTTTTTCTCAAAGACGGGGTATATGTATCATCTGTCTAGTAGCCGAGAAAAGATCGTACGTGAGGCCAAACTCTAAAATTTTGTATACAAAAGAGCAACAAAGTATTTATAAAAAAGAATGGGATGTGCGTGGAGGACAAGCAGTTAAATAAATGCAGCAACTTAGCTCAGTTGCTGTGACACGCACTTTTAAAAGTTAGTGGGTGGACAAGTCGGACTCATGCAAATGAGAATTTTTAATGCTGTAAGATGTATTTGAACATCTTTTCTAAACTAAAAACAAAAAAATTGATCCTAAGTAGTCATCAAACTCTCGGCTTATCTTTAAGAATTAAATCATTTTTAGTAAATAGATTATCAGCACCAGGTTTTTACAGCACCAATGTCCCGTTTTGCATCCGGGTAAACTAATAAATAAATAAATAAATAAATAAATGAGTAAATAAGTAAATAAATAAATAATAAAATACGTTAACAAAATGCAAAGTTTTTGACTTTTCAACATGAATAAATCTTTATTAGTGAACGTATTGTACCGATTGCCCGTAGGATGCAAATTAGGTACTGCTATATATATTAGATTATATAAGACTTTCATTATGTCATTCTAGAAACTCTCTAAATTACATGGTGAAAAACACTAGACAAAATGCTTAACATGCAATATAACGGACGATCTTATTCTTATCAAATTTCAGAAAAGGCATGGAGCCTGGTTTTACTGACGTTGTTAGTCAAACACTGTTGAAGAATACTAAGCTACCATTTGAACTGGTGACCAGTTTTCAAAAAGCCATGACAGATTTAATTTTAGATGCAGTGGAATTCATGATAGTAACTTACGATGACGGTGTCATGCAGGAGCAATCTATAATTATATGCCCTGCATTTTGTAAGTTTGTCGATAATATAATTAAATAAAACATATTGAATCCCGTTCAATCATAATGCATTTGCAAGTTGCATCTCTACATTTTTCAGCTCTGTTACTTGAAAGGGATTTTGGGTAGAATTTTTCGTTTGCCCTGGTCCTAATTAAAACGAATACAGACACAATTATTTCTCACCAAGGGAAATTTTGCTTAACTTCAGCTTTGTTTGGGATAACCACTGTCAGTTATGTTTGCATTGTAATATATAGTCAATAGTACTATTCTTGATTTATTTTTCTAAAGCGATTTCCATCAATAAAATATCAAACCGCTTTACAATAAAATACAAGATGAAAATACAATAATAATAAAAGTACCATAAAATGCTCTGGTTAAAATACAACAAGTACATTAAAATACTCCGTTAAAAATACAAACTCTACAATGCAACATGATACGAACATCAAAACGATGACTTAATCATAGTACTTTCTGAAGAGATATGTTTTCAGAGATGTTTTAAAAGAGGCAACAGATGGTGACAATCTAATTTCTTTTGGTAAGGCATTCCATAAAGTGGGAGCAGCATTAGAAAAAGAACGATAACCAAAGTGTTTCTGTTCCCAGTTCACCGGCTCCAAAATTGGTGTGAACGTTGAGTGTGTAAACCATTTAGGAACGTGAACTGTGATAAGATCAGAAAGATAAGCAGGTGCTTGATCGTGCAAAATTTTATATACAAAAAGAAGGATTTTCGAAATTAATTCTAGCATGGATAGGCAACGAGTGAAGCCCACGCCTCACTGGTGTGATGTGTTCATGCATTTTTGTGCGTGTAACTAGACGAGCAGCAGAATTTTGAAGTAACTGAAGTTTACAGAGGTATTTGTCTTCGATACCGAACAGCAAGCTGTTGCAGTAATCGAGACGTGGTGTTACAAAAGCATGCACAAGTCTTTCAGTGTTTGAACGATCTAAAACATTTCTAATACGACCAATTATATGTAGAGCGAACGATGCACACTGACATAATTTCAAAATTTGAGTACTCATATCTGCACAACAATTTAAATAAACACCAAGATCACGGACAGATTTAGACGTAGTAACATCAGTGGTTCCTACTCGAAGAGATGACAGATCAACTGATTTCTTAAACTTTGAACAGAAGTGGATCACTTCTGTTTTAGCATCATTCAAAACCAAACGATTTTCAATCATCCATTGACGAATATCATCAATACAATGTTCACTATGAATGCTGAGTCGACAGCACGCTCACATGTCAGATACAACTGGGTATCATCTGAAAAAAAAACATCAAATCCAGTGCATGTTTGATAATTATGTCTTCTAATGGTGCAGCGTGCAGCGTGAAAAGTATTGGGCCCAGCCCACTTCTCTGAGGGACACCACAATCAAGATCACTTGGGGTTGACAGTATACCATCAATACACACAGTCTGAGTTCTATCACATAGGTAGTACTGAAACCAAGCAAGTGCCTTGCCCTTAATGCCAAACCTGTGCTCTAAGCGATACAACAATACCTTGTGATTGATAGTGTCGAATGCAGCGGTTAAATCAAGTAGTGAAAGAATAACTTCTTTATGACTGTCAAGTGCACGTAAAATGTCATTTTGAACTCTTAGTAAGGCACTTTCTGTGCTATGATTATGTCTGTAGGCCGACTGGTATTATGAAAACAAAGAAAACTGACTAAAATACACATCAAGTTGGATTAAAACAACTCTCTCTAGAAATTTGTGCTCAAATAACAGATCAGAAACGGGCCTATAATTAGATAAAACATTTGAGCCAAGACTGGGCTTTTCAATACAGGACGAACTAGAGCTTGCTTGTACATTTAGGAACTGTACTCGAATGAAATGAGGCATTCACTATTTTGACTAAATCATGTATTACATTAGGAAGACACAGTTTCAACAGTTTAGTCGGAATAGGGTCTAGTGCACAAGACTTAGAATTCATGGCATCAATGATTGTAATAAGACTGGCTTTAGTAACACGAGTGAACTCGTAAAAGAATACGGTAGTGACTCATTAACCTTTTCTAAGGCCAAGGACTTTGGAAATTGGTCCCTAAGCTTAGAAATTTTGTTTGAAAAGAAGTCTGAAAAAGACTGAGCCAATTGAGTTTTATCATCATGAATTGGTAAAACTGAAGCAGAGGATTTCTTTTCACCTATTAAATCGTCAACGATGCTAAATAGTTAAATCAATAGTTAAATAGTTAAGTCAATAGCACTGTTCCTATGCTTAGATTAAGTTAAAACTAAATTTCAGGTCTCGAAAGTCTTTCATTTTTAGATTCCGAGCTACCCCAGTCTGTAATTGTTTGCCATTTCCGAAAAGCTCACAAATATAATTCACAAACATTATTGTTAAAAATTACTAGGCAACTAGTGCCCACCTTCTTCCTAGCCAATTTGACTGAAACTGGCGTAGATATCACAAACAACCATCGTAGAGTCCCTGTAATTGGAGGAGCATGGGTAACTGAAGAAGAGGCACACTTAACGTATTTCACCCAATGGAACAAAGCGCCCTGTTTGAAAAAACTCACACAAGTATATGCACAAGTACATGCACAAATCTTCTAATGACCCTAGAACGAAGATGGATGGCTATCCAAGAATGGGATCAGGGAATATCCCATCTTAACACAGACCGGTTCTCTTCCTCCTGCTCATTTCGAACTGCTATGTCTGTTGCTCAGAATGGGTATTTTGTGTATTTTGGTGAACAGATATTCCAAGACCTTTTTGTTAAGATTTTGCAATGCAATCGTATCACAAACTTCGAGTACTGTAAACGATTTTTACAGTAAGGATACATATTTACTCTGAAATACCTAAAGCAAAAGATTTGTTCTGAACTGGCTTGTGCCTGTCATAGAAGTGAATAAAATATTCTGATGAAATGATTCAACATAAAATCATATCAACTTACGTTCTTTTTGATACACCAGTATTCGCATGCTATATATCTCCACTGCAGTATCAAATACCATGTATACTATTGGCTGATGTAAATTTCGTGCTGTTACGCAGTCGGAGTCATTAATCGGATTAACCCAGGGATTGTTTCTTGTCAAGAATCCTGTTGTCTTACCAATCTGTGTTCTCAGCATTGCATCATGTCTGATGTTGGAATTGATATCAGCATCGGTCGGACGTCTTCCGTCATTTAGGGCATGTTTATTTATCAAGAAATAGCTAAGCGTGAATGCACCAAGAGCGATGTTGTAAACAGCTGTAACATAAAATGCAAATTAACCAATCAAGTGGTATTACATGGGGTCATGTAAATGACGTCTTAACAGTATTATGTCAGCCTTTTGGGTAAAAGTCAGATTTGCACCCTCTTCAGGCTGGCATGAGTAATGTACTGTACAATGTATCATCCAAAAAGGAAACGTGACTTTGACTAATATAATTGATTCAACGAAGGAGACGAAGTGAACTTTATAGATCATTTCCATCACGAACGTATTTCCTGTATAGATAAAAGTATTCGTTTCATTAAGCTTGAGAGTGTATCATTCACATAACAATGAACAAAATGATTGTAATCAGATGCATTTGGGCGATAATATGAAAAGACGGAACAAGTGCGTCGAAGACATTTATTTTGTACAAATTCGAGAAAGAATGTCAAGTGTCGCACAGTACAGTGCTAACAGGACTATTATTAGGCTTTAACTATCGAAGGGAAGACATTGCTTCTATAGTGGTGATTCACTTGTTTTTAGCGACCAGTCCGACGAGGAAAACTTTAACCGCATTTCGTGTTTCGGGGGCGTTTAGACCGTTTAAGCTAATTGACGTAGCACAAAGTATTTCCTCTATTGATAACTCGTCGCCGAATTCTATTCACATATTAGCGGCCTGCCAAAGTTACTCTCACCATCCATGTACTTGTCAGGCATACATTCATTTAAGCCATTTATATGCACACGATTTCCTATTATAATTTGTACTTTTTAATGACGACCGCAGACCAGCAAATTTTCACAGTTGCTTGTAAAACCTTTAGTCTCAACTACGTATCTCAGTCCTTACAGAAAGACATTGATTCCGAGTTATCGCTTATCAGTTTGGAGACATCTCAAGTATAGTATGCTGCTTCTCAATAATTCATTGTGAAAAAACTACACAATTTTTCAGAATCTTGAGACGTGTTTTTAAAGGCGCCCTTCTCAATCCCTGGTTCTCGCATTAGCGAATGTGTCACAGCTCATTAGCAGTTTGCCATTCCTTTGTTTTCCATTGAATATTTTATCAAGCAAATAATATTTATATCAGATAAATCTGATAATTGAGTGGGGGCTTTAAGCTCGTACTATGCACCTCGAAAGTGAAAGACTTAAACTTTTGCTCTAACTTTCCTAAAGGAATCTTTCAATCATTCTCTTTCAAAATCAAGAATAAAAATAGGGGGTCACCGTGCAAATTTTGGTACTAGAGAAACAAATAACCCAAGATTTACTGATATTAGAAATTCAAAATGGCCGCCATCCCTGTGTTAACTCTATGGCGAAAAATAAAAATTTTCGAATTTCAAAAAACTAAGCCGGTGAAAAGATTTCTTTCACCAAGAGCTTTAAAATGAACCCCCACATGTGGTATATCAGAAGAGAACTGTAAAAGTTTGAGAGTCCGAATGTCTGTCCCCGAGGTGCGTTCTACCTTAAGCTCGTACAAAACAGTGCAAAAGAGAATTTACGTCAGTTTTTTTAGGTCCCATGCACTTTTAATGTTGTTGTAAAATTAATTGCTCACACACTTTTAAAAAACACTACCAGTTTCCAGATGACTTATTTACATATAAATACACCTTTTTATGACAAAATTCACAATACCGCTACCTTAAGAATTCTAATCTGTGTCATCAACAGGTTATTGATAAGTTAAGGTGCTATCTTGGTTTTAGTAAGTTGAGTTTTGAATGTTAGAGTTAGTTGTACGAGTGGAGAAGGATAATCGTGATATGTGAAGGCTATAAACGGGTTTGAACCGTTCCAATGCAAGCATGTTTATGTCCCTTTCTGGGAGAGACAGCCAGTTATAATCGGTTAGGTGTGACAAACTGCTACGAATCTCGAATATATTACATCGATGACACATAGTATACTCCACTTTAAGTCCAAATGAAACCTATATCGTTTGGACTCAAACCGGAAATTCCATGCCCTACAAAAAACGCAATAATACAGATAAATCCACATTAATGAGTTGACTGTATTATAGAATAATACACGTGAATTCACATGAATCCACATGAATACAGGCTTGCTGAATACAAGCAATGGATTATTAACTGTATTCATCAGTATATATGCACTCTTCAGCTAAAATACAGGCAATAATCCATGCAAATACAGTAAGTATTATTGGTTTTAAAACAGACGTGTCCCTTTGTGACAGCCTCACAATGAGGAAATCCGACAACACGAGACTAATTGAGTGGAGATCACATAATGTCCGAGGACAGAGAATATCAACATATTGTCGTATGTTTATGTCTGCATCTCAACGTACATGAACTAGCATGGACATAATCGTGATATCAAGTCCTTGTGCTACAGCAGTGTCAAAGGACAAAACAAACTCCATCTGATAGCGACAAATGTCAGGTTTGTAGTGAATTCAGCCAGAATGCCAAATTAATCTTCAAGAAAACCGACCACAGATAGATCTTGATCCTATTGTTTTTAATTAGTTAATCATATAGCTCATTAGCACTACAAAACATATAGCTTATACGTTCGGTGCTTCGGAATGACTCCAGCTCCGACCGAACTACACAAAGCGTGGCAATTAAATGCGGCCACATCACAGACAAATAGAAAAACAGACTAGCAACGCGGCATGCCTTTTGTTCCATGGTCGTCTCGGTAGACTATGGCCTTTTCATATTAAAATGAGCTTCAAAGGTGTTAAACTTTTTGGAGACTTTGTTTGTGGTTGATAATTGCGAAAAATACGACGAGATGGCATCGTGCTGCCAGTCGCGTAGCAACCATAGTTACTTTGTGAGCTCTCAAGGCAGAAACACTGCTTCGCGCCAATCAAAACATAACACGCCAGCAGTTTCATAAACATGTCCTTCCTTGACGAACGTGTAAAAGACGGTATGACTGACCGTTCACCGTTGAGTAAAACCAGACAGTATCGATAAAAGACTTTAAAAGTTAGTTCAAACACACTCATTATAAATTCATAAAAATATGAGAGGAATTTTTAAAATGGTAAAACTCACTTTCCTGAAGCTCAAAACACTCCCGTTTTCGCCAGCACGCCAATTCCGCTGAGCACCACACGACAACAACAACAACACAAACTTTGCCGGACATACTTTCGCTTAACAATTGGCGAAAATCCGAAAATTACCGAAGCATGCATGGTCGACACTCTTCGGGAAAGAGAGGCGAGAGGCACCTGAGGCGAGGCGAACATGGATGGGTTACGTAACCGCTTCACGCCTTGAACAATACCCGTTGCTAGTCTGTTTCTCTATTTGTCTGTGGCCACATTAACGGGCTTTATGTTCTCAGATTCCCTGTTGTTTTGGAATAGTTATCTATGAATATATATATAAAAAGGGCAATTCAGAAAGTAATATGAAGGGAATCAGAAAGGGACCAATAGCGTACCGTCGAAAGCCAGACATCTTAGCATAACGCATGCGCCTCTTGTCAACTAAATATACTGTAAAGACGGGAGTCCAAGAACATTCCATTTAACCTCGACCGGCTGAGTTATTATATTTCTTAATTTGCATTCGTTTTTAAATACCGTCAAGTTTTCTAATCTGTGTGATGCGCACTAAGTAACAGCCTATTCCGATGTCTTCGAACATTGGACCATTACTCTTGGTCGCGGTCAGAAAACTGCAACTATTCAGCTCGATTATTGGACCATTCATTCTAAGGCACGGACTTTAGACGAACAGTTTCGACTGCTATGAATACATGCCCCTCATTCTAAGTTCGAATATAATTTTACACATTTATGAACTCTACGACGTAACTACTATCCTTCTACTTTTGCATCATTGGACATGCAATTAGAGGGAAGATTCTTGTACTTACGAACGTCTAACTGCTCGTAGCAGAGGGATTTGTAGTCGTCCCAGCAACATCCAATGTCTATACAAGTCCTTTCTGCATTTGGATAAACGATGCACTCTTTTCTACTTGAAGGCATGACCCCACAAGGCGACCCTATAAAACACAGAAATTTAAGTTTATTTTATGACAGCAGTTGGATTCTTTTAATACAGGCGATGATAAAATTTCACCACAGATGAGTACCAGTCTGGCTCTTTGAGCAGTGTTTAAATCGCTCTTTACGGATGATGTAATGGCTTGCTGCATTTCCCTTACTGTACGTTTAGAGCTGCAGCTACTTGTGTTTTAACCTGCCCATTACTGTCACTTAGTTCTTTTTAAAGTTGACTATTTTCTCTCTTTTTTACGTTTAATTACTGTCATTTAGACGCGATTCCCTTATCGCTTTAACAACTGGGAAGTAGATTGTTACCTTAGTAGCATATAGTTAATAAGTTTCGGATTAGTCTGGTGCCGAAACCCTGACTTTGGTCGAACCCGAATTTTGGCCCCACAATGGTTATTGGTGGTTTCTGTATCTTCCTAGCCTACTAAATCAGGATCTATATGATGCCACCCTGGCATCCTTAGGCACTTTGGAATATTCAAGATGGCCGCCCAAACATGTAAATGGTGATATCTCAGCTCTTTGAGATGCTGTGAACGTGGTTTTGGTGTCATTTGTCGGGTAAACAGGGTCAAGCAATTCATTTCTTTCATTGTCCGACACGTACAATTCTTAATTTGTATAATCTTCAAATATATATCAGCCAAAGCGACTGCTAAAATAGCTAAAATGTCATATTTCAGCTATAACATGCAGCTGAAGTTATGACGGTTCCTTCACAAGGTAAAAGAGGTCAAGGAATCCATACCTTTCAATGACTGGCATGTGCAATCCTTAATTTGCATAAAAATCCAGATGACCACAAAAATGTCTCTGTCAATTACCTATGTGATTGATTTTGACAGGTTTTAGCTGTCAGGTTTTCTTGATCGCAGAGTTTATCTAATGCTTTGTCAGCTTGAAAAATCGTATTTCAAACGGACGCATTTTATCCAACATTGGTGCCCTAATGGTTACTTAATATATTTAGGGGACTCGTTGCTGCGCAACTCGTCAAATACGGACACATCACTCGAATACGACGCGGTATGGCCCAAACGTCGTGTAATTACCCCTTTATCATACATGCATGCTTTGGTTATGACTGTTTTCCTATGGACGTTCCAAAACTAGAGACGAAATCAACTAAATCGACCTTGCTTGCTCCTCGCTGTACTCATAAGAAGTTGGTTGCCAAGGAATGATGACAACAGTATCACTTTTTGATATTATTCCGATGTTGGGTCATTTTACTTCAAGGGAGGGTTTATGGCACACTTTTCACGCGAACAATTTAAACATCAAGATGTCGACACGGGTTTTTACAATTTGAAGAAGATTTATTTTGAACTTAAAATGGCGCGGTGGAAGTAAAACATAGGCTTGAGTGTATAAAATGAGTGTGTTTTCGTTTTTTGAAACATAATCACATCCCTTTGCGAAAGTTATGAGGCCCATCAAAAGCGGGTCAAAATACTCGCGCCGCGCCAGCGTTTGATTTCAAACTCGATCGATATGAACAGCTGAGAGCATAGAGTTGGAGCAAGCAGCTTTTCGGCATCTATGAATGCACAGTGGATTTAATAGCCGTATCAGCCACTTTATCATCAAGAATTATACCTGTCTTCAGACGTCAAATATGCCGAATTCACTATCTTAGAAAGGAATTTGAGCGAATTAGGGAAAAGGTGAAGTGAGTACACTGTAAGCTGTAGCATCGTAACTCGTTCAAGATTTTGTTGCTGTACGAATAAAACATTTTAAAGTTATTGACATCGTCTTCTCTTGTATTTCGGTTACTTGCTTGCCTTAATAGAAATAAACTTATTTTGACAACCTAAACGTAAGTTTGACGTTCCCTAGTATCTTACATTGTATCCGAAACCTGCACCGGATATGATCATACCCTGTGAATCTCACTGACATGTACAAATCGGAAATATGATATGTGCAACTTGTCTGCCTCGAGTATTTTCAGTGCGATTGGATTTTTGTGGCTCATTTATTGCTGTAAACGATGTAATTCACTACCAAGGTACTTAGATTCATCAATTATAATAAACTTGTATAGCGGTTCCATCATGATGATTGCACTGTCAGCCGGGACCATAATCTTCCGAAGTTCGGCAGCCTAGACGACATGAAGACACCGTATGGCCCATGGGACAAGCTGTGAACGATCATAACAGGTGTCAGCAACACATACAAATTTTCAATGCGTTCGTTTGAATGTTTTCAGCACAACTGTACTTGCACCTACGTGCAATGCCCTTTAACTCACTGCAAACAACAAATTTTGACCATAATCACAATGATGTTTCGGAGTGTCACAACTCTCATTCGCTCAGCTGTTTCACATGAGTATGAACATACCAGCGAAGGTCACGCGTACGCGTAGCTGTAAGTAGTTCGGTTACAGTGAAAATATAATTGATATTTTAACTAGGTAAAAAATACTGATTCATATCAGTACCATCTAAACAGTAGGAGAATGGCGATACAGGCATAGCTAGTGATAATACACCATATCTTAATTGATGCAGCATCTTCTTTACTAAATTTGATGTTTTTTGGATCCGTTTGAGTC
Organism: Ptychodera flava; assembly: GCF_041260155.1. Taxonomy (NCBI): domain Eukaryota; kingdom Metazoa; phylum Hemichordata; class Enteropneusta; family Ptychoderidae; genus Ptychodera; species Ptychodera flava. Next base: position 34,135,364 of record NC_091930.1, read on the forward strand.
GCTATAGAATTCCAATTTCCACTTAAATAAATTGTCAAACCATCAATTTACATTTAATGTAAATGAAATGGAATTAAAAGTGATTTGTCTTGGTCATTTTGGAGTGAACCTGAGTCAAATGTCTTGTTCATCTTTGCGCCAAACTTAGTCACTCAGATCCATTTGACACTGTAAAGGATAAGTTGATGAGGCATTTTACTTCTGGACCTGAATCATACCATGTTACCGTTTTGGCAGTCATCTGGGATGTTAATGCAAATTTAGGATTGCGCATGTCGGCCAATGAAAGAAATGAATGCTGTTACCATGTTAACCCGGCAACTGACACCAAAACCACGTTCAAAGCATCTCAAAGAGCTGAGACATCACCATTTACATGTTTTGGCGGCCATATTGGCAGCCATCTTGTATATTTCAAAATGCCCAGGAAAGCCGGGGTGGCATCATGCAGATCCTGATTCAGTAGCCTTTGAATATACAAAAAACACCAATAGCCATTCTGGGGTCGAATTATTGTAAGTTTTTTGCCCGGGCACCAGACTACATACACCAAACATGTTTAAAGTCTATAACATAGTGATTTTATTAAACTTGACCTGTTTTCCACATTAACCATCATTAACTTATCTTTTCATTGGGCCATTCAGTAGAAATGTCAAACAGTGCAGATAACACAAATTTCAGGGTCAATGACGACGGCTCGTTGCCCTTACGTCTTTTCTTCGAATGGGATCTTGAATACCCCAAGCATTGTGAATTTCTTTTCATTTAGCCCACTTGTACCTTACAACGATTTTCGTCGACTCATCGTGGACGTGTAGCTGAAACATCGGAGTAATGGTAAAAAATCACCAATACTGCCTCTCCATTTCTCCAAGTTAGTGAGAAATTACGTGTATACATTCGATCATCTTTACAGCAAAATTTAAGACGCCGAAAATAATTTCAATTGTTCAATATACAGGCGCTTAATTCAAGTTTCGTAGTTATATAAACATTCGACATGTTCATGATCATTGCAATGAAAACCGTTAGGAAAGAAGTGAACAAAGGAAATAGTAAAATTATAAAATAGAATGCATCCTAAGGTAAGTTTACGATATCCGCGCAAATAATGATTTGACACTGTAAAGGATAAGTTGATGAATCATAAGGTATTTTACCCTTGTTGGTGTACCCAAATGGTGTATATAAAATATTAGTGCCAGTTTCGAAAATTTATTTTATGGTGCCGTGGCTCACAGGTTTCTGGTCATGTAGTAAGCCACGTGCACTGATTAGGCTCAGCGTCAGAATAAGTCTGTTACTGAAAGAAGATTTTTCAAAAAAAAAGGTAAATTTTTGTTACGGTCTTCCAGCAAAAAGCCCTCATTTATTAATTTTCCATACACAAAACGGCACCAATACCCTGCTTGAGAAATAAAATGTTTGATTTCGTTTTACTTTCAGACTGACATTTTTCACACGAGATGACAAGGCGACAACTGCTCAAAGATTGTTACATTATTTCGGAATTCACATCCCTTGATACAGTAAACGGTATTAATATTACCGTCATGAGCACCGGGCCGAGAGTAGGCAACAAATCGTGATCTTGCCCTTGCTAGTGCGTGTTATTAATTTTATCACATCGAAAAAGCACTATTGTTTTTCGATATTTTGCGTCAAATGATATCAAACGTCGAGACTCGCCACAGTGAAACGTTCCAATTATGGCTCGACCGCTCAACCTTTGATTTCAACGTCAGTAGTAGCTTTAGTCCGTAATAGAACCCTTATAGGAGCACAACTTTTCTAGCAACATAACCACCAACAACTTGTCTCACAAAATCTTTGCAGTGCGAATATCCGAATTTCTCCAAATCTTCCATAGACTTGCTGCTTCGCCGTAGCCTTGTTGCATGGGTATTGTTTCCAGCTGGCCATGCCATGAGATGGCCAGCTGACCTAAGACCCGCTTCACCTGTCACTCTTTTCCTCTGCGCCAGGTTACAAAAAGGTTTTCTCTGTTGTTGAGGAGGAGGGCACGGCGGCTCAAGACAGTCCATCGTGCCTTCGGCACGACGCTTGCGACCCCCATCCCTCAGGCCGTATGTGCGACAGACTATATAAATAATAGAATTCGAAAAGAAAAGGCGCCAGGATTGTCGACAGTTTAGACAGCACAGAGAAGTAGCATGGATGAAAAGCCTGATTGAATTCCGTTCAAAAGCTTTCATCGGAAACTCACCATTCTCAACACAGGTTTTGATATTGCGCTATCTATTCAATTTCTACGGAATTGGGTTTTTCAAACTTTCTATTAAGTAACTCATGTTTAGACATATACAAAATAATTTCGGAATTGAATTTGGTTAAGTACTAACGGAGAAAATAAACACCAATCGCTGGTTGAGAGCTTAATGTAGCGACAAACGCCAGGTTTCGTTCGTTGAAAGAATTGTCTGCACAGCGACACAAAGTCTCGTATACAGCATTAATGCCATGGTCAGTTACGATTTTTCATATGAATCACAGCCGATAAGACAGCTAAATAATCATAATAGCGGAAAACATATATCCGTCCTCGTTGACTCATTGAAGTACAGCACCTTTGCTCTCTTCTGTTCATTATATTTACGGTCTTGTGAATGTTTAGTTCCCCGCTTCTTTCTTTATTCGTTCATCATAGTTCATTTTTTCGAAGAAAAGGGTGGGGTTGCATACTTAATGAACAGATTGAGCGAAACCTAGTCCGAACAATGATGTTTGAATTTCCGACAAGTGGCTGCACTCTGTAGCAACAGAGAAATTCAATCTCCTGAATAAGCCATGCAAATGAAATTTTATATTATTTTCCCTAAACTCAAGGGACACGCCTAGATTTAAGATCAAGGAAAATTGAGACTCGACAGATGGCAGGAAAAATCTGCGATGAAAATACAATCGATTTGATATCATGAAAAATGTTCTACCAATTAATGCACCTTGCTTCGTTATATGCTGGATAAGCTTTTTTGTTTGGTCAGAGATCGTTTTTGAACTCTTGATTTACACTTTGTAGTCTGGTTTAATAAAAATAAGTAAAATTAAATTGATTTTATTTGATTTAAGCTGAGTTGAGTTGAGTTGAGTTGAGTTGAGTGAGTTGAGATGAGTTGAGATGAGTTGTTGTTGTTGTTGTTGTTGTTGTTGTTGTTGTTGTTGTTGTTTCTTTATTCCTCCTCAAGAAAGAGAAGACTTACTTACAACACACGATTAAACTCATACAATGCAAAATAAATGAAAAAATAAAGAGGTAATTACATTTGAACTCATGCTTTCAGCCGAATAATCTAAAATGTTTAAACATCTAAAGCTTGTTTACATAAAAAAGATATTGATAAGTAATCATGTGCGATGTGTTTGATTTACAACATCGGACGCTTATCAAGCATCCAAGCACGCACTTATAAAATCAAAGGCATGTTCTTGGAATATTTCGTATTCTTGTGGTTGTTTAAAGTTGTGGTTGTTATCTTGTAAAATACATGAAACAAACCCAATATCATCTAAGTTAAATAAAGTGACAACAAAATGTACATTAACCTTATCAAATACTGTTGTCCAAAAAGCGTCTCTCAAGTAGTGTCAATACAGGAAGTGAGCAAGTTGGTTAAATAATTTTCTGCAGCACACTGACATTTCGTACTTAGAAGTTCTGCTGGTAACGCAAGAGCTGCTACAATTCTATAAATAGTAAACCCGTGATGCGGGAGCTTACGTAGTACAGTATATAAATAAAGAGGTGTGATATTTTTATGTAGTTGAGAAAAAAGTAAGAAAAAAGCAGTTGGAACATTTCAATATCAACTTTTGTATACCTTCGTCGTACACTGAAAGTTAAAATATCTTTGTTAGAAAACAAAACAGCACCACTTAAACACTAAAACCACTTATGCAGTTCTAGAAGTCTTCACTATCCTAAATCTTTCATGCACTGGCATATGTCCATTATTTTATAGAAGTTTAATATTTTTGCAAAGTTTTGGCATGGTTCTACAAAGATATTACTTGAAGCCGGTGTAAATCAAATAAGTCCCTTATGAGGGTAGGGAACACACATGCAGCCCTTTTCACGAGCAGTTCTTTGGTAGGCTTTATCGTACAGTAGTAGGATACGTGACACTGTGGTCTCCTTTCTATTTCCATACTTCCCAGTACGGAACAACGATACCCGATTATGATTCTCTTTTTTTTTTTCCTTTTCACTAACTTTTTTATTTGGACATTTCTGGAAGCATTTCTAGAAACGAGAGATACTCAGCTTCACTTTATTACATGCAACATAAGGGATGACCACTTCTGCAGATTGAAATACAGTTCCTCCTTTGCTGTTGCAATCTTAAGTTCTGTTTCATGGATATTTTTGAGCTGTGAAATAAATCCAGTAGCATTCGAAAATTGTTCAGTCAACTTACAGTAATAATTATAGATAATAACTTACAATGCTATGAAGTTAACCAATAAAACCTCTCATTTGGATAGCCTAAAACTATACAGTATGGGTTGTGGTTTCTTTAATTTCAGTCTGAGAGGTTTAACTGCAGATCCCTCCAGAGCGTGGCAGTACAATTACAGCCGTGAAATAAATGATTAAGAGACAGACTCCCTTTCAACCTTACATAAAGCACAAAGTACAGCTGTAAATTTCTGTGGGTTAAACTTGTTCAGTTGTTTGTTTTTATACAAATATAGTGGAGTAGTTTAAATTGCAAAGCTCTGGCCTTACAATCTAGTGTTAACTTGTATGATACATTTTCTCCCAGTTTAATGCATTTTCTCCCATTTTAATTAAAACTATTAATCTTTTTTTTTTAATTTTCTTTTAAACTGTTTTAAGCTAAAAAGTCAAATTTAAAAATATAACCATTCAAAGATATCATCTATTTTTGCATATATGCATGAGGTTGCACATAAATTCGAAGAAGCTGGGCGAAGAAAAAGATCAGTGAATGCAAATCAATATCTGTTAGGCATATACTGTTTGTGCATTGTAGAGACATTTCATTGGCCATCTATTAGTCTGTGGAATGCGCTTTCATAGACATTTACAATCCCTTCAGTGTCGCACTTTTCCCTTGATATTCAATAAATACAAATTAGTGAATGGTGGATTGCCTTCAAATTGCCCACTTTCTAAATACATGTATCCAACATACCTTGATTCGGAAAAACGCGCCCAACTGAAGATCGTATGCACATCATCAAAAGTCCTGTCAACGCAATGCTAGGAAGATGCATGTTTACAAGGCTCTTCCGTCGCTTACAATGAAAAAGACGTTTCACATGAACTTATAGTTACCAAGGGTTTGTTTCTATATTTATAATTCCTGTGAAATGATATATCTAGACTACCTTGAGTAGCGGTGTAATTTTCATAGCGTATGGTAAATTTAGGCCTTAAGGAACAGATATTAGGACTCTAAGATTTTAAAACTATGTTCTTCTCCTCCTTTAGTAGACATATGTTGATGCTTGCGGGGATATTGACGTTTTCACGATTTTATATTTTTTTTTTTAATCTAAAGTTCAATTTTTGCCATATGGTCAACAAAGGAACAAAAGCCATTTTGAATTTAAAATATAAACAATTTTAAGTTATTTGCTAGACTTTGTTCAGGTCGGTAAGTTTTTACAAAACAAATCAAAGTTTGTCATTTTTTATTTTGTGTTTTATATTTCATACAAATCTATATGACATTTGGCAGCCAAGGTAAGGTTTTCCTAGAAATCGAATGCGTTACCCTTGAGTCTGCGCAGTAGTGAGACAGTTTTGTTTGAATGTCTAAAAGTCATAAAACTACGAAAAGTTTATCTATGTTTACCGATGCTCAAGTCAATGAAATGAATGTTACCTCAATCATTTAGGTGTGTTTCCTATTCTACATTGTAATACGTTTATAAATTATCGAAATGCTTTCTAAATCAGAGAAACTTAGATGCAAAATCAAACATATCGTCTTCAAGTACCTGTGGCTTTATATTTACGAATAAAGTGTGGTCACAGTGGCGTATTTAACATTATATCATCTTATTCGGCAAATGATATTCACAATCCAACTCTTCAAAATCATTGATTTTCACTATGGAATGATAAAGAAAAATCCCACGCTTTGCAATTGTCAAATTGACAAATCTAATCAACAAAGATTCACTCAGTTGTTTATAACCTAATATAATGATATGAAAAATTTCATATCATTGTATTAGGTCATAAATCTACAGATATTTGTATATAATTTGAGCAAACAATCGGCCTGATCCCAAAAGATTCCTGATTGAGCGACAGCGGCTGGGAAATATTATTTCAAAGTTAATTTTGTAAGAGTTTGTGAAAAAATTTTTACCCCCCCCCCGGTTTTATATGAAGAAATTATAAGAACGTTAAATGAAATCATTCCGCGTTCCTGAAAGGCAATGCCTTTTAACGATAACATTTCTGAAATTCTATTTCTGTTATCTTTCTCTTGGCTTTTCCAACATTTGGCATACATCCATGCCCACATCTCGCCATCCTCGTAAAGCTTACTGCGACATTTAAGGTAAACATCCGGGCATGCACGTGAGACGTCATCATGACGGGACACTTCCATCTAAAAGGCAGTGCAAAAATATCCGACTTATGAGCCAGGAAGACGGGTATTTTCAACCTAATTAAAATGGTTTGCCATCTTGTAAGCTGTTTACATGGTATGCGATTATAGATAGCGATAAGTGATTGTTTAAGGCAAAGCTCAATGCCTTATACACTTTACTCTTACAGACAATAATTTGCCCTTGAAGTTGTTGACTCAGTGTTATCTAATTTCTGCTATAACTACTTAAGATTGCATATTATAAGTGCAGAAACGGGGCTAAAAATACTCCTTTTTAAATGCAAGTGTTCCGTAATGTCAGTGTCCAAATGTTCCCGATTCACATTCCCGATTTGCAAGTAAACAAAATGGACAAACTAAATGACTACCGCTCTCCGCCTACGGTGAAGCGATGCTGATATAGAAAGTTGAAGGGTTTTATGGAACATAAAAAGCTAAATACAGAATTAATGAGTTAGATCTTGAAATGCTATCTCGTGGTAGTTTCATTAAATTTCTTGTCATTTCTTGGTCGCGTGTTCACACTGAGCTTAAATGTACGTGTCGTACCGATGTCTGTATTTATGTTTCTTGTTTGTTCGTCACTGTTTTTTTTTTTTCGTTTGTCCGTGTGTCTCTGTTTGATGTCCGTGGGCGCGACATCTAAAAAATGGCAAACCCAATCAAAAATAAAAAAATCAGGGGTCACCGTGCAAACTTTGGTACCAGAGAGAGAAATAACCTAAGATTTCCCGATATTTGAAATTCAAAATGGCCGCCCTCCATGTATTAACTCTAAGGGGAGGACGGTGAAAACTGTTGTTATATCAAGAGCTTTAAAATGAGGCCACACAAATGTTAGATCAGGAAAGAATTGTGAAAGTTTGAGAGTCCGAGCATCTGTCCCCGAGGCGAGTTCTGCCTTAATTGTGATCCAGTCATTTCGTTTCAGTATCTATCCACGTGCATGCGTTGCATCCAGTATGAATTGCCTTACTAATATTTGAAACCCCCCGTGAAAACTCTCATGTACTGGGCTTTCATTCAATGCGACTGGTTGCGCAAAACGGATAGAGCTTTCGCAGTGTTTTTTTTTTCTTCTCAAAAGTTTGAACAATTTTCTCTTCCCATCTTATCGCCCGTTTCAACATGATACTAGTTGTCAAGGAGCTAAGCAATGCATATGCTTCGTCTGTGAAATCTAATCGGCTGTCGCCAAAAAGATGTTTTGATGTCGTATATCGTATGCGTACTGTGCTCGAATCCTTTGTTGTAACTATGGTCTTGTCTTTTAATCAATTACCAACACCGCTAATTGATCAACCATCAGGTTTTATGACTTAAGTAATCTACATATGACAAGTGCGATCAAGACATAACGCATATTTGCATATGTTGAAATTTACGTCACTGCATACTGTTGACAGAAATGCACTACATATTTGTCTTTGCAACGCGAACACGCGCGTACAAAGCTCGCAAATCTGTCTTCGACGGTGTTGTTAAACCCCCTCCCGGTCCGACAGCAGTCTCCGTGTCGTCCGTGCGACCTGATTTCTCTTTATAAACGACAGACTGTTGGCAATAAACTGCCATGGCTCTTCAAAGCGCTGTAGTTTTCGCCGGAGTTTTGATTTTTGCGATGGCCGGATACGGAAAAACAGAACTCGCTGCTGATGAGGTAAGGGCCAAATCATTTTGCTTGGTTATGTTTACGAAAGGATAGAATAGTTTGGCTTTTTCTTCGCCATCCTTTCGCAGACGATAATGTTTGGGTGTTTTCATCATTGGGACTGAGCCACGTATCTTTGACTGTTCTGATAGAATGTGCACGACAGGGAACGAGCAATATCTACTATATACATTTTGAAGTCAAACTCGAGCACAGGACAACTGGCTAGAGTATAATGTGAGTTAATCTGTAAGTCATGCGGCAGTGCTATATATGTTCTTAATAATTTAACGTTGGGGATTCAAAATTGTTATTTCGGGGAGACATATTCTCAGCAGAGACACTGCACGGGATTCGACAAAAGTCACACAGTCTCCCGACATTTACCTCACGTAATCGGCGTCATACCAAATTTTAAGCTGTATCGAGGTTACACTGTGCTGTCCAAAGTGGCTCCCGTCTTCATAAGGTAGATCTTGTTTTTAAATGTCAGCATTTTCCAATGACCAATATTCAAGAAATACGTCTTTTTTACATCTTATCAACGTCTTCAAGTTCATTGTTTTATGCCGCCTGTGAATCGGGACAGTCCGATTGCTTGTACGGCTTGAGTCAATACAACGTCATGTCTCAGACATTTGCCCCGGAGGCACAGCTTCACCTCGATTCACAGCAGACACGGGTTTTATTTTGTTGTCACCCTCTCAGTATCTCTGTCAGTTTAAAATTTGCGCTACCCTCTTGATCACCTTGGAATAAAATGGCATTGTAAATTTCAGTTCTGATGGAATGAAAGACATCGTCTCGGTAGATCTAGTGCCATGCTTGTAAAACATCGACGGCGTACTCGACGAAAGCAAATTTTATGGTACCATAACAGTTGCATTTGCATCAAATCTGGAAACCTATCTTCGCCGATCTGTTAAATGTGTCCGCTGTTTACCCTTTGTCCTTCGACACTTTGTCACGTCGTGCTTGAGATAGAAAAGGATTAGGCCAACTGTCTGTTGACTTACGGTCGTCGTTTAGAATTGCACAGCATGCAAATATTAGAGTTCCACACTTTCCTTTCTCTCGAGCTTACGTAACGCCAAATCGCTCCGGTGTTCGAAAAGAATTTTCGGTAACATCTCCAACAACAAAATGTAAGCGATACGCCATCTTAGCGACAGGCTCAGTAAACTTACAAGATGGGTATTTGTGTGTGATTATCAGCAGACTGATTATAAACTTTGCCAATGGCTAGATTTAAACTTCAAAGAATGTATTCTGTACAGCTCCCATAGGAACGTATTGGTTTATCCTGATAGACGTTGATTCGTTAGTAGGCCTTCCCATGGAACTTTATTGCCAAATTTCACAATGGCGACGCATTAAATTTCACTCTGCGTTTAAGTCCGTTTGACATTCCTGATAAGATCTCACCGTCATTGTTGTCTATGTTCTATCTGGTAAGAGGTTATACTTTGTACAGGTTTATCGCGGTGAATAAAACTGTGCTCTATCAGTGCGATGTAGGAGAGTGATCGAAAGTGATTTTGTGACCGCGGTGCAGTAGAGTCGTCGCGAAATTAGTAGATTCCAGGCTGAAACTTGACCGTCGCTCCGCTCAAACTAGTGCGCAGACCCGGATGCCGCGCGTTACTGCAGGGTGAAGTGGGCTAACGATCACATTGAGGACATGATGGTCTAAGTGTTTCCACTTGTGAGAACTCCGTTAAAGCTGTTGGAGTAAGAGCAATTTTCACAGTCTTATTTTTTTCAAAATTGAATTTTTTTGTTTTCGCCATAGAGTTAACAATGGGATGGCGGCCATCGGTTAGTGTTCGGTAATTTGTTTCTCTAGTATCAACTTATGCATAGTGGCGTGAGATTTATATATATTCTCGATTCAGTAAAAATGGCTGAAAGTTTAATCGAGGAATGTCTGAGCAAAAGTCTTCACTTCCGATGCGCGTACAACATGTGGTGTGATGAAGTGGTTCAAAGCCCTCGTAAATAGCAGAGCATTTGACGTAACTATTTCACAAAGTAAGCCGGGACGTAGGACACGCAAAGAATGGGTTCTTCATACACGAACCACGTCACCTCATCGAGAAATGTTGCATGTTGTGGCAAGGTTGATGGCAGTTCTGTATGGCCACATATCAAGTTCAACGCTTTCCTGCAGTCATATTGCCTGTTGTTTGCAAACAATCTTGTACTGCCTAAAAATGCCAATGCGGTTAATTTTTTTCTAAAAAATCTTCATTGATTAACACTCGATATTTCTGCTAACCTGTCGTGTTGCTTTATATTTCACCATTTACGAGAAAGACAGGTCCCGAGTTTCGTCACTTGCCGAGATATAACTTCGCGGCGCTACTGAGAAGAAGGACGAACTCAGTCGATCTGTCGAAGAAAACCTACCAAGGTAAAATTTGCTGCATGGGCGTTGAGTTTCAAAATACAGAGTTTTAAACAACAAGCGTAATAATTTCTATTTATTGCGCAAACTTTTAACTTAAACAGTAAACTTTACATTTCCCCCGTAGTGTTTTAGATGTCAAAAATATGCTATCAATTTTACATATTTCTTCGAGTACAGAACAGAACGATAAGTCGGCGTACTACGACCCCGACGGCTGTGGAAAGTGGTTCGACGATGAAATATACCGGTGTTATTTCGGCAAGCAGTGCGTTCCCGAGTACACAATATGCGATGGCAACTTCCAGTGTGACGACGGAAGTGACGAAGTCAATTGTGAGAAACCGGATACCTCGTCAGGTAATGGCGATGGCAAGGGATGAGTATACACATATCTTTTTTCAGCAAATCTGACAAATTGTATTGTATTGTATTGTATTGTATTGTATTGTATTGTATTGTATTGTATTGTATTGTATTGTATTGTATTGTATTGTATTGTATTGTATTGTATTGTATTGTATTGTATTGTATTGTATTGTATTGTATTGTATTGTATTGTATTGTATTGTATTGTATTGTATTGTATTGTATTGTATTGTATTGTATTGTATTGTATTGTATTGTATTGTATTGTATTGTATGCAGGACACTTCATTGAATTGTGTTGTGTTGTGTTGTGTTGTGTTGTGTTGTGTTGTGTTGTGTTGTGTTGTCTTGTCTTGTCTTGTGTTGTGTTGTGTTGTCTTGTCTTGTCTTGTCTTGTGTTGTGTTGTGGTGTTTGTGTTGTGTTGTGCTACGTTGTGTTGTTTTGTGCTGCTTGTAATTATGCTTTCCGGTTTTGTCGCCAGTAAGCAAAAGTCTAGGCTATCAAGCTACCGCTTCATCAGACATTGTCAAAGTTCCCCTCTGTGAATCCCGAAAGTAAAACAACTTTTGTAAATATTTCCTTATCGAGATCACCAAGTTGCATTTTATCATTTATGACTCGAACGACAACACCAAAGACATTTCTCCGTGAATATCGAGTGTAAACATTAAAGTGGTCTGCACATAACACGATTGGAACTAATTTGGGGAAATTGGTGATGGAGTAATGCCGATTGAATCTTCAAACGTAATATCATCTGCATTTCTTTTTACATTACTCACTTGTTTTTATGAGTAACTTGTATTATTGCAACATTCAACTATCTGGCACCTGACACTTTTGAGAAATTGAAAAAAATATGAAAATCCAATTATCCCAAATTAGTTCCAATCGTGTTACATATACCCTAAATTAGGAACAAAAGGCTTGAACAATATTCATGTATTACCTTTCAGTGACGAAGCCTTACTACGACCAGAGCGGGTGCGCCAAGTGGTTCCCGGACAGGTACCCTTACAGGTGTGGCGATGGCAGTTACTGCGTCACTACAGCTTCCATTTGTGACGGCAAGATCACGTGCCCCGATGGCAGTGACGAGAGTCAATGCGACACAGACGACGGTGGAAATCCGACTGTTGGACCAGCGACGCCTCTGCCAGTGACAGCTGGTATGGATATGTTTTGGTCTCAAGCAAAAGCTCATTAGCAATTTAGGTTTTTGGGTTTGTTTTTTTGTTTGTTTGTTTGTTTGTTTGTTTTGTTTTTGTTTTTGGTCATTCTGTTCTGTATACTTTCGCCCCTATCGTATCTGATATCTGTCTCTCTGTGTGTCTTCTATTTGCCTGTTCGTCTTGTCCTTTCTCTATCTTTGCCTCCCTCCCTTTGCTAAATGTCTAGATCTGCCGTCAACCTCTCTCTCTCTCTCTCTCTCTCTCTCTCTCTCTCTCTCTCTCTCTCTCTCTCTCTCTCTCTCTCTCTCTCTCTCTCTCTCTCTCTCTCTCTCTCTCTCCCCCCGTCCCGTATCAGTCCCGTAATCTCTCATCGAATTGTTTGCCTCCTTGTGCGCATGTCGCTCCTTTAAGTCTGTTTGTTTATCCCACTTGTCAGTCTACTTGCTTGCCGAATCGCTCAGACCTAGCAAAACACTTTCACAGTATGGAATGTAAATGTCACGGAATACACACTTGAAAATTTAAGTCGCGAGCTATACGCAATTTGAGGGAGTGCGCCCTCGTGAGGCGAAGTTCAATTGCCATGAATTCATTGGAATTGTACATCTTCTGGCACTAACGATTGCGTTTCCCGTCCAATCGACAGCTCCTAAGGCTTACTATGACAGCGAAGGATGTGCGGCTTACTTTCCGGATCGGCCGTACCGATGTGTAGATGGCAGCATGTGTTTACAAGAAGCGAACCTGTGCGATGGCCTGGCCTACTGTACAGACTTCAGTGACGAGCATGGCTGCCCAGGTGAGAATCATGCAACAAATTTTGAAAGTCCCTTTGTCTAGAATTAGCCGTTTAAAGGGCAATGCCTTCATGCGAACAGAAAAATAGAGTATCGAGTGTGGTGGGAATGTTCTGTTTATGATATTTTTTGATGATTTTCTTTTTGCCACTTTTATATTTATAGTATTCCGAAAGGAAAAATAGAACTAAAACTTTGTGATCTTCATGAAATGACTTCATGAAATCTTCTTTGAAGGACAAATCGACATAAAATATGATAACTGCTAAACATATAAAAGCAACGCTCGGCTTTTCGATTTTTGAATTTCGGTGGAACAAGTCGCATTGGCCATTATAAAAATGTCACAGCTGGGTTGATTTTTGTCACTCAGTCTTTAGTTTACCGACTCGCTTTCAGCATAATTGATGCAAGTGACGTCTTACAAAATCCTGCAATCATTTGCAAAACTAAGGATATCGACATTTTGACCCTGAAGATGGGAGAACTTCAAATACATATTACTTTTTCATTCTCAGAATTCGGTAAAACCGACGAGCATGGCTGTACAGTTCCCAATCAAGTGGGAAACAATGGAGAAGACGATTACCACATACAGGTATTAGATGCTCATAATTACTTCAGATGTCTTCACGGCCTCGGACCATACATCTGGAACAAGCAGCTGGCTGATTTTGCTCTTGGGGTTGCCCGTGACAACAGCGCGTCCGGGTCTCTGGAGCACAGTGGAGGGCCCTATGGCGAGAACCTTGGCTACGCTGGTGTGCCAACATTCAATCACGGAACAGGTAGAATGGATAATGATTCTGCATTGCTTATTTCTCTCCTTATAGATCAGAAAAGATCAAGGGGAATTTCCATAAACCATTGAAGCACACTTTGAAGTGTCAAGCGCATTTGGTCATTCACATACAGGCATACCGTCATAAGGCTTCCAATAAACCAACCTGTTATTTCATATACGTCGGCATACGAATACAACATTTAAATGAAAGGATACATAGATACATAGATACATACATATATACATACATAGATACATACATAGATACATAGATACATACATAGATACATACATACATACATACATACATACATACATACATACATACATACATACATACATACATACATACATACATACATACATACATACATACATACATACATACATACATACATACATACATACATACATACATACATACATACATACATACATACATACATACATACATACATACATACATACATACATACATACATACATACATACATACATACATACATACATACATACATACATACATACATACATACATACATACATACATACATACATACATAAATACATACATACATTAAATCGCAGTAACTTCTGTTCCTACTCCCCAGGGTACGGACTAGTGAAGTTATGGTACGAAGAAATCGAACTGTACGATTACAGCCAACCTGGGTTTCAGAAAGGAACAGGTAATGACGTCAACTCCGCAAAAATATCACAATCAGAGCATTTGCCGGTAAAATCGATCGATGTTATTACATCTACCAACGACATATTAATGCGAACGTAGATCAATGAAATGGAACTCTGTACTGAGCTAACTAAATGTGCCAGGCTATGCCATACATGAAATAGAAGTCTTAGTCTTTTAGTCTCAGTTTATAACAGTAACTCCTGGCGATTCTGACTCTCTCTCTCTCTCTCTCTCTCTCTCTCTCTCTCTCTCTCTCTCTCTCTCTCTCTCTCTCTCTCTCTCTCTCTCTCTCTCTCTCTCTCTCTCTCTCTCTCTCTCTCAGGTCACTTCACGCAGATGATCTGGGCCGGCAACACTGAGATCGGCTGCGCCTCTGTGCTTGATGGGTATCGTGTGTATCTGGCGTGTGAGTACGCCCCCGGCGGCAACATAGCAACCACTGAGTACTTCCGTGAGAACGTTCTGCCGCCACTCTGAGTGAAGTCGAAAGCTTTCTTTATTGTATGATAGAACATATCTAATAAATATACGAAATGAATTAAATGACTCTGTGTAGTTTCATTTATTTATCACGCATAACTTACAATACTTTGCACATGCATGACGTAATGTCTTATAAGACAATAGAGAGGTTCAGTTACGCGAAATTCACCAGTACTGGTACGTCTGACGGCGCGAAATTTCGCACGCGTATCAGTGCTCACGTGTGAATTTTTTGGTTTAGTTGCACATTCCCGATAATTATGCTGCATTTTTGTCTAAGAAACATGCGAAAGTCGTGTAAATTTTAAGAAACATTAATTTCTCTAGGCGGGGAATATTCTAGCTGGTTGTATCCTCCAATTAAAGCGGCCGATTTTCTTTGATGCAGTTATTTGTGTGGTTTTCAGAGAAATCTTTGTGAAGGCGTCAAATGAAAATGAGGAATGAGAGTACAAGATTTTGTTTATGTAAGGAAATCATAGCAAGTACTTCTTGTGCTGGCGCAAACTCTACGAAATATTCTGATATCAAATATGTTGCCAATTAACGATGATACTTTACAAGGTTTCTTGTCTAAATTCATGGAAATCATCAAGAGAATCTAAAAAATACTATACGTAATTATGACTACATGTAGAACTGTCGTTTGACGTTCCGAATGTCTGTTCTGCACGTACGCGACGTCTGCTTGTCACGTGACAAAGACGCTACGCGTACTGATCGAATGTAATCACGTGTAATTAAACCTCTCTAATGCCCTTTACTTCAAGAATCGGCGGTTGTTTCGCACGAGTCAAACTTTAGCATCGTGAAATTGGCTTGCCTACTTCAAGGTCCTTACAGAATCTTGAAAGCCATCATTACAATTATCTAGCGAAAAACATCAAACAAGAAAGAATCAACAATTTCGTAACAAAAGTATAAAACCTTAAGGCTGGTGTAAATCTAGAGCAATATAACAATATATGGATATCTCTCGAACACGATTGGAACTAATTTTGGATAATTTGATGGTGAAGTAATGCCGATTTAATCTACAAATGTAATCTCATCTGCTTTTCTTTTCAAATTACACACTTGTTTTTATGAGTAATTTGCATGTTTTGCAATATTGCAACATTCAGCTACGTCACCTCAGGCTTTAGAGAAGTTTGAAAAATATGAAAATGCAATTATCCCAAATTATTTCCAATCGTGTTATAGTCAAAATAACAAAGAAGTAGACCAAATGATCTGCAGCGGGCTGGCGGCAATGACGCCATGAATCGTTTGGCTTTCTAAAAACTGACAATATCTTTTTCGAATGTCAATACAATCCCAACCTTCTCCGAAAAAAGTCACACTTTTGACTGAATTCCATGTGTACGTAAACAGGAAATGTCAATTTAGTTTACATGTATTATTGCCAAACTTTCTTTCTTTTTGAGGTAGTAGTTGTCATACATGTAAATGGAATTTAAAATTATCGCAAAGAGTACGTGCATGGTTCGTTTCATATGTATGAAGGTAGAACGCACATAGGGGACAGAGAGTTGGACTCTCGAATTTCTACTATTCTTTTCTGATCTACTACTTGTGCGGGCTTATTTTAAAGCTCTTGGAGAAAGATAAACTATCACCGGCTTAGTTTTTTCGACAGGATGATTGCAAAATTTAATTTTCATGCCGTAGAGTTAACACCGGAATTGCGGCCGTTTTGCTTTTCAAATATCGCAAAATGTTGGGTAATTTGTTTCGCTAGTTCCAAACTTTGTATGATGAACCCCGTTTTTTATTGTTGATTGTGAAAGAGAATGGTTGAAAGATTCATTCTGGAAAGTTTGAGCAAAAGTTTGTCTTTCACTTTCGAGGCGCATACTACCTTAATATCACTACATTGCAGAAATTACGGTACAATGTCAGCCCGCAACGATTTAAACTTCTCGCAATGGGACTGGACAGAAATTAAAGGGGTGGTCTGTGTTCTTTCAGGGGTCACCCATTTTTCGCCCAAGCAGTTTTGAATCATGTTTAAATTTTGCACACGTACTTTGGGGAGCCTCCACTTTTTGCGCAACTATAAGAAGGCAAGATGTGGCCGATATGGTCCAAGTGACAGCTTCCAGGTCTTCGGACGTCAATATTTTTCGTGCAAACACTTTTAAAGGGTCACTATTTTTTGTCCAGCATCATATTGAAAAACACCGCCCCTCGTACTTCCTGTGATGTCTCTAACTACAATAAAGTTCAAAACGATATGAGATCTGTGACTTTAAGCATCAAGGCCTCTGTCAAAAGTAAAATATATCTAAGACTCTGAAAGTCAAATTCAGTAAGAAATCAAAAAAATCAGATATCACTTGTGAGGATTACTCCGAATGTAACTAACGCCTTCGTGGCGTCATTAAGTTCAGAGAGTGCACATGTAGTTCTTTTGAGAGAAGTTGATTTTCTTTCAATTTATATATCAAACTTGAATCTTAATTATTCAGACAATGCTTTTTTTGCAGTTTGAAATATAGAGCCGTTGAAAAGTTGAGGTATATAAAATGCACCAATTTTATTTGCCACTTCAGCTGGGCAGCACAAAAAGTTCGCATATCGATTTCTGTCGGTTGTACTTTTCATCGCCGATCCTAGCCCGCTAAAATTTTAAAAGACACGAAGTATTGTTCGAGGTAGACATGTCTGTTTTACATTTTTTGACGGTAACTATGATGGAGAGCGCGAAGGGATTTCCCGCCATTTTACCTTCATAATGGCGGAACCACGTTGAACGCAAATTTGGACTCCTCGTCCTCGTTCCCAGGTGGGTAGTATTCGCAGGCGATGTAAAAATGCGTCCAGTGTTTCTTGTAGCGCAGAGACGATCCGCATCCGATTCGTTTAGTGTCCTTCCAGATTAGTTGGGTGAAGTGACCTGCAGCAGAAAAGTTTCTTCTAATAATATCAGAAAAGTCACACTATGTTATGTCATGTCATATCATGTTATGTAAGAATATTGCAATGTCATGCAGGTCGTGTGTCCATGTCGTGTTGGTCGTGTCGTATCATATCATGTCATGTCAGGGAATGTCATGGAATGTTATGTCATGTCGTTTCGTGTCATGTCATGGAATGTCATGTCATGTCGTGTCGTGTCGTGTCATGTCATGTCATGTCGTGTCGTGTTGTGTCACGTCATGTCATGACATGTGTCATGTAATGTCAATATAACGTGATGTAATGTCACGTCACGTCGTGTCATGTCATTTCATGCCATGTCATGTCATGCCGTGTCATGTCATGTCGTGTCATGTCATGCCATGTCGTGTTGTGTCATGTTCTGTCAATGTAATGTGATGTAATGTCATATCATGTCACTGTCATGTCGCGTTAACATAAAAGTTATGCCATGTCATGTAGTGCAATGCGATGCAACTCGGAGATTAATTTCCATTTCAAGGCATAGTGCACTACGTGGAAGCGTTTTCCGGCTTTTGAGTGTCAAAATTTCTTTTCAGATATAGACCCAGCTAAACTCACATTGAAACTTGTGGAAATATAGGCAGTCCACAGTCTCATTCTTATTACAAGACAAAATTTCGTCCAATGGAGACAATGTCAATGTAGGCGATCTCGTGGTCATATCGTCAACTGAAATAATGAGAGTTAGACATTCAAAAAAACAAGAGATTGAATCAAAGTGTTCCAAATGGTCAATCGTTTATACGCTAATTTACCTTTGTTCAAGTATCCTGTATAAAAACACTTTTAGAAGGATAATTCAAAAATTATGCCAGGCATTAGCTAGATAGGGTTATTCAACTACAACAGTTAGTGAGGTTTGTGGCTTTTTCATTTTGAACCATATAATATTGAAAAAACTGTGACACTGTTTCGAAAAGTATGTGTCTGAAAATGTTGATCACACTTGCTCAAGGAAATTTAAAGCTACTCTCTTTCATGGATGAGAAAAGAACAAAACAAAACCACCTTACCTGTATTGTATGAAAACTTTGGATGTTTGAAGTCGTAGAATTTGATCTCATCGTAAAACATTTTGACAAAGCCATAGCCTTGGAAATGAAAGATAGAGTAAGTATTACGATTGTGACATTGAAGCTGTCAATCAAAACAATTAATACTTTGACTGAAGGAGTCTGGGTGGCATGTAGCTGATTAAAGGGATTATACATTTCAGGTAAATAATACGGCGCTTTCTTAAAAAATCAAGACTGGATTGTGATTAGCATGTCGCCTTATCATGCAGTACGAATTTTCCCATGATATCTACTTCTTAGTTCTTGAGAATCTGTCAATAAATTGACAAGATGCTAATGACGGACAGCGACGACTCGGCGACAACGATCAGTGATAATGGATGATATTGATGATAATGATAATGATGATGACAAGTATGATGCTGTGATGCCGATGATGATGATGACGACGACGACGACGACGATGATGATGACGACGACGACGACGACGATGATGATGATGATGATGATAATGAAGGTCATAACGATGGTTGTTGCTAATTACCCATCTATTAAATCAATAATGCAGCCTCAATCCTTACTTTAAGTAATGCACTGCATTAACAAGCGGACTCTTATTCAGTCATATAGGGCAATTTTTGGTATTACTTTGCAAAGAGTCCGAACGTTATGTTTCGAAAGCATATGCAACACTAAATACGATACTATATGCCAACACGACTCTCTACTTTGAAGTATAAGATGAGAGGCCTTCGCACGTATTGTACCTGTTGTCCTCTCGATTCCTAGGAGTGCCTGCATCGCGATGTTCTCTCCAAACTGTTCGAAATCCGAGTGTTCCAGCCTGCCTATGTCGGCATTGCTACGAGCCAAATAGTCTCCGTACTTCTCCAGTGTCTTGTCCCACAACAGCGGCGCGACTCCGTGCAGACAGCGGTAGTAGTTGTGCGCCTCCAGGATCTGTTTCTTCAGCGACTCGAAGCTGTCGACTCGAGTTTGATTCGGTTTGACGCAGAGGCTGTTGTCTGTTTCGCCGTACCCTGGTGGAAGAAAGGTGGTATATCTCGGTGATTGACTATTTGGAGCCATGTTTTGAAACAGCGTGTGGAGGTGCGTGTTCTGTTTGCGTGTGATTGATTATGTAGACCTCAGGCTGCATATCGTCAGCTGATTTCAGGAAATACGGAGTGACAGACTTACAAACACGAAATCGACTACCCGAATAACATTTTGATGCAGAATTCTGAAAAAAATGGCCTTTTATACTTTAATGCCAAACCGATACCACACGGCCATGGTAAATCTACCTCTTGACCTCGGAATTTTTAGTCGTTTTTTTTAAAGCGAGATGGTAAGGTTGGGAGGTGTAATGATAACATATCAACGCACAGACATTGATTTTTTTGCAAAACAATGGCGCCACGGCATATTAAGAATTGGAGACCAAAGGAGGAAACTCAAACATGTAAGTTAGCCAGTTTACGCGAGCTTTCAAAGACAAAAATTGAACAATTATTGCGTTTGCAATATGCCCAATAATGTAGGGTTAAAGTTTTGAAGGTTCCTTTAGACTTGATTACAAGTAGACCATATCAAACATTGGTTTGAAGTTTTCACTCTTTGTGGAACTTAAGGGATATCGTTCCATCAAATTTGATTGGCTGTCAGGCATTCTAAGCGAAATCTGTGTTGTTACGTTGATGACGGAGCTTGATAGAGATATATTAAATCATAGCATATTAAATCTCACTTATAAACGCAACATTACACGAAGGGTCGACGAGACCAAATCGAAATTCAATCAATCATCTTGTTTATGCTACATACCACAATCTCGTTCGTCGCTCCTGTCAGCGCACTGCTGAAAGCCGTCGCATATTTGGCTCTTTTTCATACACAGTGGCTCTCCATCAGCGCATCTGTAAGGGGCGTGCGAGTAATACATGGAACAGTCCTCGTCCACGTAAGGCTTGAGTCGAACAACTTTTGCTGTTTAAGCACAAATAAGGCGCGCGGGACAAGAAACAAATAAAACAATTTTACACGTAATATGCGTAAAGAAGAAGACCTTTATGCCAGCCCATGCATTTAGCACACGACGAATGTCGTCACAATCGATCCTCCAAATCTAACAAAAAGTGTATGTTATCGCCTAAACAGGTGCCATTTGTCCTCCTGACGTCGAGCAAATGGTCTCCAGCCTCGAGGACACATTGTCCTTAAGCTTGTTTGGGTTATAATGTTTTTATTACATGCCTCTCTAACATAATTTTCACTCTAAATAATTGGTTTTTAATTCCATGATAGATGAAAATCGGTTTAAAATACAACGATTTTCACCACTGGCAGGCGCAATTACGCATAATTTCGTATGTAAAGCATGTAATTTACTAATTTTTAAATCCAGAAGTTGTCAGGCTGAAAATAGTTCCGGTTTGCAATTTCAGCAAAATGCTGACTGTGTGACCATGCAACAACTTACCATTGACTCCTATCGGGAGCGCCCTCGGCGTTCGCATATATGAGGCATGTAATAAAGTGCATTCTAATTCACTCTTTGTTTTCAGTTGAATACGCTAAATTTAAAATAAGAGTTATGCAAATAGAAGAACCCATCCTCAAGGCTCTTTGAATATGCAAGTCTTTATAACATCGATTCCCAAAAACTATTTGAATATTGAAATTAAAGGCACGGCCACTTTCGTGACTCCTGTCTGTGTGACCCTTTACATCCTGGCATTTTCGTTGGTATGAGTTTGCCATCTTGAGTTCAAATTGCAATGGTCAACCATACCGTTCAATTTATGCACTCAAACGCATTTAATAAAAATGAATTTTCTCTGTTACAAACGGGATAAACAGTTCAATGTTGTATGATGCCATACCATCAAAAATGCCAGGATGTGACGTCAATCATGGGTCATGAAAGTGACTCCGGTTCAAAAGTAGTAATATGGATGATACCTTCCAACGCGAGTATCTTGTTACCATCGTCAATGGCAGCCGGCATTTTTTCTGACAAGTGAACGGAAAACATAGGGTTTAAAATAATAAGGATTACTAAACTTGAACATGCTACAAAATAAATTGAATTTCTCAGAAGTCGTACAGCTCGGTATGAATTTGCGCTGGCTCCTGCGAGCAGCTTAATTAATATCTAACTACATGACCTTCTCTGCAACCGTGACCTTCGTAAACTACATAGATAGGGCACGGTGACGGAGGAATACTTGGAGCCCAGCACGTCCGTTTGAACTGAGACCGTTATGAACTCAAAAAATCAACGCGTCTGCTTTTGTCGTCTGATTATCACACCATGGCCGCCCACGTTGTGTACAATCGCCGCGAGTTTAGGTTGTCCCGAGAACCAGTAAATCAGGCCAATAACTGATGTCATATTCTCGTTTGGCCTTGAGCATTCAACGTGCACTGAGCCGGGACAAGCCATGCTAGGCATGGTGCCAAACGATGTGAACGCGCGTTTGACGAATTCTGTATTTATTGTCGTGTCGTTTTGATGACAGTAAAGTTTGCAACCTTCGACTCCGTTGCCCCGAAAAAGTAATGTAATGGAAATTCCTCATGCATTTTTTCCAACAAAATGATGGATTGGGGGTCACCGTAATCGCTTTTAGTGGCAGATGACTTGTTTCGAGCGTTTTGTTGATTTACTCTGAACTCAATCATGTCTGGTGTTGGTGTGTCTAAGCGTATTACTTACCGCACCCGTATTCATCGCTACCGTCCCAACAGTTGACGAAGCCGTCGCACACGCAGAATTCCGGCAAGCAGTTCAGCCCGTCGGCGCATATGTGGTCGTAGCGGGCGCCATACTTGGCCAGGCAGAGCTTCGATCGAGACGCTGTGGATGGTGTACAACGGGTAGATAAATTGATGGATGAATGAATGAATGAATGAATGAATGAATGAATGAATGAATGAATGAATGAATGAATGAATGAATGAATGAATGAATGAATGAATGAATGAATGAATGAATGTGTGAGCGAAGGCGTTAGCGGATGAATCGATGAATCACCGTAACACAAATAAAAGTTAAAAGTCATGAGTTAAATCGATTTCTGTTTCCTAATAATCAACATTACCATGCTCGGGGGTGAGAAGACGTACATGCCGTTTTTGTCACGAACCGAGTTGAACTTAATAAGGCAAATAATTACAAAGCAAGTAAAATATTTTCAAAAAAGCCCGCAATAAAATGAAGTTCTTCATAAACCGACCAGGCCACTGTAGTTTAAACCATGAAATGACTCGGCGCAGAACCCCGAAACAGAAAGTTGATACTGAACTATTTATCCCATGGGGAGTTCATCTTAAGTTCAGGATATATTATAACTAAAGATACACGAAATAACCTATAAAAACTATTTTATTGTCGATACATGTCTCGCGGAAGATGTAAAGTCACCCGAGGAGTTTTATTACATTGTAAGCTTTGTTTTGATACACCGTGGGGTTACCGTAACACAGCACTGTCGTTGACAGAATGACAATCCCGCGGGTGCGATATTTGCACTCGCGGCACAGTGCAGTCTCCTTTTCTCACAACCACGCATCTATACGCAGGACGCGCGAGATTCTCTCCATCCTTCGCAGTCGCTGGCCAGCCTTCAAATCTGCCATCACAACGTACAACGCCAACCTATTCTAATCTCGTTTTTTATGTCCATGTTTCCCTGGCTCGATATCATGATATGATGACTCGGTCAAGGTCAACGCTTCTCTTGTGATTGCATTGACAGTGTTGCTACCGTACTGTACCGCCGAACGAGGAGGAAGCGGTAGAATCTTTTGGAGGGACCACAAATTTATACACCTTGATCATGGATTTAACTACGAGGCTGAAAGGCCTATTGATAGATGAACAAATGGGGGAGGGGGTAAATATTAATAGTACTGACCCTTCTTTCTACCTCGTACGTGAACTTGAGTTTCTTTCTTCATCGGTTTGCCTAAATGACCATCAATAGAATTTACCTGAAAGGAAAATAATGAATCACAAAAAATACTTAGACTATAGCTTCATAGAATTTTGTGTCAGCAATCGATTAGCAACATGAGGGATTGGCCGGCGCAAACCATGTAGGTAGACTAATCCCTGAGAGCGGAAAAAATTCCGCATTACCGAATTAACGGCTTATGACTCCCCCAGAGAGTAAATAAACTACCGATCAAGTAGAACAAAAGATCAAATGTTTATGAATATGACATCACCCGTGATATTTGTAAAGCAATCACCGGTTGACAGTCAGTTCACACCTCAAGTAAGGTATCTTTTCATATGGAAATGATTTCGAACCTACAGCGTTTGTGCCGGGGAATCTGGCAGGAATATCTGAAAACTTTTCTGACCTATTTAACTAAAAAGCATGGAATTAAATTGCCCAGAATCGATTCGACAGGGTGTGTACGAATGACATCTGTAAACGATAATTACATATGCAATGTCTATTACTGTCTAACTCGTCTGTCATAGTGTCTATGTCTGTCTATTTCTGGGTCTCTATCACTGGGTCTCTATCACTCTTCTTTACTATCTGTCTATGTACTTCTGTGCGTGCGCCCTCTCTCTCTCTCTCTCTCTCTCTCTCTCTCTCTCTCTCTCTCTCTCTCTCTCTCTCTCTCTCTCTCTCTCTCTCTCTCTCTCTCTCTCTCATATATCCATCCTGCATCATGCATCATCAATCGACTTTGTCGATATCCTTGCCACGACGTAAATCAAGCGATCGCTCTCCCGCCACGTCCCTAATGCTCGGTTGCTGAGGCGTGCAATGTTTAGGCTGTTTCTGCTGAACCGTCATTTTTTAAACATCTTTGCAACGTTGTCCAATGAAGACATATCGACCAGTACAGAGTGAGATTATTTTCATATAAGCGGTTCCGGAGAAGCTGCAGATTTGTTATGGTAACTTTTTATAGACTAACGGATAATAAAATAAAATGTTACAGTACTTGCAAGCATGCGAACACCACAGTCGCTGTTTTATGAAAGCCACAAAGGTTAAAAGCAGCAGAACCCCCATATTACAAGGCCTAATGCAGACCAGTCTTAATATCAAAGATATAGGCACGGCTGTATGTACTAAAGTGATGATGGCTAATGGACATGTTGAGTAACATAAAAAACAAAATGACATTCAACGACCCAGCGAACATTTTCCCATGAGAGAATTTATGCATTCTCCAAAGATTGAACTCTACATAATTTTTAATTTTTAATACCAAGCAGTATACCCAGTGGTTGTAAATGATCGGACACTGTCAAATTTCGTTGAGGGAAATTTTCACTCACACAAACCTTAAGTAGTAGTTTCGGCAGATTTTTGCTGCAAGTGAGCTCGATGAGTTGACACTAATTCCGAGCTGATTTATAACTTGTCAGTCTTTAGTGCAACATGAAGAACAGTCAAAATCCTTCTACTGTCGTCACAAGCTTGGCGTGGGTCACAAAATTGCAGATGACTTGATTGATTAATTGATTAAGAAATTGGTCGGTTTGTAGGTAGGTAGGTATGTAGGTAGGTAGGTAGGTAGGTAGGTAGGTTGGTTGCTTGGTTGGTGATTACAATGGTTGATTGATTAATGGACCAACCCAGTGTCGAATGATTTTGAAAACGTCAAGTTTAATAGCCCATGGCTTTTCATGTTCATGGAACCTCAAAGAAGAAAAAAGCAAATAAATTAGTTTAAAATGAACTTAAATCCAGAGACCGACACACTTGAGAGGTACCAACATTTAGAACGTGATTTCTTGAGTCGACAGAGGATAGAATTTTGTGTTTTAGTGATTAATGGCGGCAATAGTTGACCTCAGTGTAACCCAAAATGACAGTAAAAGTCATAGCGACATTGACAGTTCGTGGGAAAGTCAGCTAACCAGGGACCTGGCAGCGAGTAAAACCATTTCGCTGACGCAGTATTTTATCCGACTGAAAGGGACCGACCCGTCATCCACCAAGGACATTTTACTTTTGTTTTATTGCGGTGAGAAATTACCAACGAGCCCTGGTATGACGGCTAAGATTGACTTAATTGTCGTTAACTTAGCTGGTACATGCAAGCTGGTACAAGCGATGATTTCCCATGTTCTCTGTAACACATTTTAACGACACACTAAAAATACTCCGAAATAATTTAACCTTTAAAAACCTGCTTTACCAACTAGTCGCTCTATTCTATTTCAATAAAAACCATCAACTAAGTCATTAAATCACTGCGTCTTTCTGTTTGGAAGATATATAAATTATATATATATATATATATATATATATATATATATATATATATATATATATATATATATATATATATATATATATATATATATATATATATACAATATACATATATATAAATATACATACAATATATATACATATATATACACACACACACACACACAAATATATATATATATACATACATATATATATATATATATATATATATATATATATATATATATATATATATATATATATATATACATATATATATAAACTCACAAACTTCTACAAATTATTCTGATCTATCACTTGTGGGGGCTCATTTTTAAGCTATTAAAGCTCTTGGAGAAAGACAATATTTCACCGAAACCAAAGTTTAATTTTCACCCCATACGTTTGACGCAGGGATGGCTGTTATTTTGATTTCCATATGTCGGTAAATCTTGGTTATTTGTTTCTCTAGTCCAAAAATTTGCACGGTGCTCCCCGAGTTTTATTCTTGATTTGAAAGAGAGTGGTTGAAAGAGTCCTTGAGGTAAGTTAGAGCAAAAGTTGTAGTATTTCACTTTCGAGGCGCATACTACCTTAATGGCTATGTTAAGATATCTTACGCGTAGTACGTATTATTTGACCTTTTCTTTTAATCTTTCATGACATAAACAAAATCCAGTGAGTGACTTTGCTTCGTGAGTTCATCATCAACATGGCTTCTGATTTTGTAAAAGACCGACCAATCTATTCATTTTGACATTGGACAGAATGGCTATATACCAACCGGGACAACGAAATGTCGCAGTTATTTCACCGCAATGCCAAATTGAAGCGTCCCTAAAGAACTTTTATTACCGCCCCTTGGACAGTCTTGGCAACTCAAGCTTGTCCTCTGCCAATTGCTCTGATAATCCGATGACATTTAGAACATATGCTCCGTATTCTCATTTAAGTTCGAGGATGGGTCATGCGATACCTCGGCGACGATTACAAACATTGACGCCTGGCCTGGTGTCCTTTTCAATCTGTAAGCTGTCAGCGCCGCCCCTTGGTTGGGGTCCATAACTTCTCATCCGGTTGTCATGACGACAGTATCGGATGTGATATCTAGGGATTCGAAAAGAATTCTTGAGCGCTAACTGGTGTTTATACACATGGTGGTTGCTTTTTCACTCAAACTTCTGCGTGTGATTATCCGTCCTTGGTGCTATTGCCTAGTACAAGATCAAACGCAGACTATGGTGCCATTTTTGCTCTGACCTCATTTTGGTCGTTCCAAGAGATCAGGGTTGAATATTGACCACACGTGTTAACCCAGTGTGTTCACGCAGATCTGTGTCGAAAGTACATCGAAAGCACGTCGGCGACTACGAGTGACGTCCTCGTTTTATGTACGAATCGGTTATTTGTAAATTACGAGTGTAGCCAGTGCAGTTTGCCACGATGTTGACCCAAAGATCTATACCCGTGCATATGATACCTGTGCACTCCCCCGGCAGTCAAATGCACATGTGGAGACACTGTCTTCCAGAAAAGCGCACGCGACGCAAGCCAAGCCAAAACAAGATTCAGACTCTGGTTAGAGGAACTTTTGTCTGTCATTGTGGAAGTTGAAAAGAACATGTGGAGTACCACAAGGATCTGTCCTTGGACCTACCCTATTCTTACTATTTATCAATGACATTGCCCGTTCCTCCACATACTTCAATTTTAGATTGTTTGCTGACGATACCAATCTATTTCATACTTTCCCTGCTAACCAAGTTAATATAAATTTAAATACTGTCGACATTCACCTCAATACTGTAGTGAATGGTGCAGGGCTAACAAACTTACTGTAAACTACCTCAAAACAAATTACATTGTCTTCAGAAATCATAACAAACATATTTTCTTGAATGGTACTCTACACATCAATAATACAGTTATCAATGAGGTTGAAGTGACATCATTTGTAGGTATTCACATGGACAGACATCTTAAATGGTCAAAGCACATTAAAATGATTAATTCTACTATCAGAAAAAAGGTTGGCATCCTTTTCAAATTGAGACAGTTTTTACCACGCAATATCCTTATTCTTCTATACAAAACTTTCATCCTACCACACATCACTTATGGTCTTGAAGTTTGGGGTTCAACATATTCCTCACATCTCAATAGTATCTTTCTTTCGCAAAAAATGGCAGTCAGAGCTATAACTTTCAGTGACTTCACAGCAAACTCAGCTACTCTTTTCAAACAACTTAATATTCTCGATATATACAAATTACATAAATTACATATCAGTACATTCATGTATGATCTTATAAATAATAACTTGCCACACAGTCTTACAACATACTGTCAGTTGCCTTCTCATTGCTACAGTACTCGTCATAAAATTAATGGTAACCTTTATGTCCCAAGTGTCAACACTTCCTTGGGTAAATTCTCGATATCATATACAGGCTGCATCTATTGGAATACATTACCTAAACAAATTAAAACAAAAACCACTAGAAGTTCGTTCAGACACTCCTTTCAAGTCTCCTCATACACGGTTAGTGTTTTACATGACGAAGAGTTATATTCAACTTTACAAATATGTATATCATAGATATATAAATATATATTTCACTATACATTTAGTTTTTTGGTTTGTTTGTTTGTTTGTTTGTTTTTTATTTTATTTTATTTTACATATTTCTACTTATTCGTAATGAATTTTATGTAGTTGTTCTTATTTACTTAGTTAGTTACTTAGCACTTTCAAGTCTACTTTACACGATTGTTTTTTGTTTTTGTTTTTAAGTGATGAAGAGTTATATTCAACTTTACATATATGTATATCATATTTAAATATATATATATTTTATATACGTTTTTTTTTCTTTTCTCTCTTACCTTTTCTTTTTACGCATTTCTACTTACTCGTAATGTATCTATTTAGTTATATATTT
The DNA here is from genome assembly GCF_041260155.1 of Ptychodera flava. Lineage (NCBI taxonomy): Eukaryota > Metazoa > Hemichordata > Enteropneusta > Ptychoderidae > Ptychodera > Ptychodera flava. Next base: position 34,164,481 of record NC_091930.1, read on the forward strand.
ATTTATGTAGTTGTTCTTTTATTCACTTAGTTACTTTGTTACGATATACTTCATTTTTCTTTTTTCTTTTCTTCTTCGTTTCCTTGCTTTAACATCAATGGCTTGGGAACGGACTAGACTAGCATTTGCTATTTTCCGTTTCCATTTACCCTTTATCACAGCACAACTCAGATGTACATTCATCATTGAATTGTAATATTATTGTGATTAAGGGTAATAAAGATTATTATTATTATTAACAAGTGGACAAGTCGACATCAGGCGAAGCTTAGAGTACGGTGTGTCGTGAGGTTAAACTGAGCGGAGCACCAATGAAAAGCAGGCAGTCAAAAACTAACGCGATACAATTCGAAACTTCGACGAGAGCAAGCAGTGAGCAACGTGATATTCAGGGTAAATTAAAATAAACCTAATTTTTTTCGATAACTTTGCAAATGCAGACATGTAAAAGTAATTGTACCCTGAGCTCCTCGGTAGTTTCAATCGAAATATATTTGTTATACAAATAGTAGAATGTGAAAAGAAATAAAAACGGAAAGACGCGCCACTTCTGTATCACTGCGAGGCATTACAGAAATAAAAATGCTCGGAGCTACTGCCCGCGACACTATGGAAATGCTATAACATTACAATAACAAATATTTCAACAGTCGTTTGGAAAGCAAGAGGACTACGACTAGTTGCGAAAACAGGTCCTGTGCTTGGAAACTTTCAAACGTTTGTTTTGCGCATTTTTCGATACGATATTGGCAAGAATGACTTGGTTCACGGTTAAGTTGGACAACTTCCAAAGCGGCGGCTTTCTGAGTCGATTAAGGTTGTAGCGCCAAATTCAATACCACCGATGCAAGATTCGATGAAGGCTCGGACCGACAATTCACTTTCAGCATCAAAAACAAAAATAAGGAATAGAAAAGGTTCCACAAGAAAATCGCAAACTACATATCCGTATTCAGGAAATACCTGACAAAACATTTGCGGTGTATCAAGTCGTCACTAGATGGAAGACCAAATTATGGGAAGAGAATCACACCGATGTTTGATAGGAAAATGGGAAATAGTTATCTCAATGTATCCAAAAAATCGTGTAAAAATTTCCAAAAAAGTTCTAAAATTAAATGATAAAATCTTACCAAGTCATTTGAATCATCGACGGCGTAACTATACCCTCTGCTTTGGAAAAGGCACAGTAAAGCAAGAACTATCAGCAATCGAGACGCCATGATCTGTGAATGCGCACAACAGCCGCTCAAAAGAAGACGCTAGCTACAAATACCACCGTTACGAACTCTACTGATATTTATTTTCATTTATCAGTTATTTGCTTTCTCATAAGACAGCGAATGTCTCATTAGCCATAGAGAGGGAGTTCTGGGACGAGGCTCCTCTCTGCCTCACTTTGAGACCGGCGGTGTGCCATACTGGTCGGTCGTTGATGACCCGAGGCGACACCACAGCCCTGGATCTGTTCGAAGCTCTTAATTTACGAGGAAGTGTCACAATCTTCACACTCTGTCTGCCTCTTGGGATATGTACATTTATAATTGTTTCGGGAGGGGAAGAGGATCGTATTACGCGCGCGATTGCTTGCTGGAGTTCATTGACTTTCGGGCGCGACGAATGTCAAAAAGTGCTCACAACCCGGTTACCGTTGGTAAGAAGAGTGTACACACGGTAGCACTCTTCTGTTTAAAGTCTCTGTTATGGAGTTAGTAGCTGCAACTTTCGATTATTGTCTTCACTATTATTGTTTTAAACGTCAACTGCAGCTACTTATTCTGCTCTACTTGTTCATCAAAGCATGTTGAGATACACGGTATTCAGCTTGTCAACACAACCAGTGCTCGTGTAGACTACAACTTGAAGTAAATTGTTTACAGGTGAATTCTGGTCCGGACCAGAATTCCAAATTTTAATGTAAACAATAACAGTGCATTTTACACGTAGATCCGCTGTGTTGACTCGCTGAACCGTTGGGTTTTCCGCCATGCACTTGCTATTAACAAACACCCCAAAAAAGTGAAAAAGATCATCAAAAGTCGCAGTATTACTGACCTTAATTTAGAACGCGCCTCGGGGACAGATATTCGGACTCTCAAACTTTTACAATTCTTTTTTGATATACCACTTGTGGGGGCTCATTTTAAAGCTCTTGGTGTAAGAAAACTTTTCATCGGCTTATTTTTTCAAAATTCGAAAATTTTACTTTTCTCAATAGAGTTAACACAGGAATGGCGGCTAATTTGAATTTTAAATATCGGTGAATCGAGGGGGATATGTTTCTCTAATACTAAAATTTGCACTGTTACACCTTATTTTTATTCTTGATTTTGAAGGAGAATGGTTGTGAGATTCCTTAAGGAAAGTTTGAGCAAAAGTTTAAGTCTTTCACTTTCGGGGCGCATACTGTACCTTAAGGCGTTAACTTTTGCTCACATTTATAGCAGGAAACTTACAGTCCTTTTCAAAACAATATGGAAAGACAGGAGACAAGACAGGAGTCACGGTGTAATAACAAACTGTAGTATTTTGGAAACAAATTGTCTAAAATTTATATTTCGAATTGAAAATGGCTGCAGTACTTAGCTGTATGAAAGAATATATGTTCGATTTTCACAAAATAAAGAGTGCTTAAAACTTCATTAACCCAGCCAGCTTTAATATCAAACCACAAAACGACATACAGTAAGCAATTGTAAATATTCTAGAATCTGGATATTTGTCGCCCAGGTTCATTCTAGTTCTACTATGATTCAACGTGTGCTCATTTTGGAGATCTTGACTTATATATTCACACTGTCAAAATTTGCGAGTTAAGTATTTTGCAAATAAGAAATGGGCGTTCTATCATTTTGCTTTCTATTAAAATTATAATGTTGTAAGCAAATTTCCTGGCAAGACAACCTGACGCCTTACATAGGCTTTTAGTTGGGGCTGGAATTGGAATCGCAGGGTACTGTTTCACGTATTTGGCAAAAGCAAATGTTTCACGAAGCAGTTCGATTGATATCATTGCTTGTACCTACAATGAACCCAACATCTGATGCATATCTCTAGTCCAAGCTTCTCATCATCCCCTGCCTTACAAATCGGCCACTGGATCACAATCGTCATGTGACGTCATGTTTTGAAATCAACTCATATGGTGCTTCACGCCTTGACTGCACTGACGCTGTGGCGGATTGCAACCGCACAGCGCAAAACATTTCCTTGGGGCTGGAACTTTCGCACGTTTACCTGTGATATTTCGATGATCAATATTGGTTGAATGTATTTCAGAGTTGAGTGTGCAAAACCACAAAAACTTTGTGTCGTTCGCTTAGGGTGCTTAATATCGGTTCGTGACAAATTCGTGTGATCTTAGATTTATAATTTTGTCGTCTGCCGTTTCCAGAAAGGCCACACGTGTCTTCAAGGCCACGAATGCCATACAGAAGCAAGATGTTTTCGGTTACAGACCCGGGTGCCTGCCCGGTTGCAATAGTCCGGGTATTACACCACTACCAAGCTCAGTTTCACGTTCATTGGCGTCATATTCGCCATCTATTTTGATTTCAGTCGGCGGAATAAACATGTAAGAGAATTAAATGGCTACACAAAACACCGCCCGCTGACGTCATCCCGTGGCGAAATAGCATTCCACTTTTGTTCCGGGGCGTCTACACGCTGGTTCAAGCCCCGCGCGTGATTTATGGCCGACAAGTTTGTGAAGAAAATGAAAATATAATGAATACCAGAGCCGCGCAGCTGGGTAAGCTATCCTGCACAGGTCAAGGACACAGACATTCTTTACCTAATTTTGAAGAGTGACGCTGACATATATTTACAGAGAAAAACAGACGAAATTATCACCAGGCAAACTCTGGTTCTTATTAAGAGGCTTCCGGGGACATATGGTCAGAGTATTGCAATTCTTATTTCGGTTTGACTGAAAACTGTTGATGTCATTAAAATAGAAAGTAAGGCTTCGCTTAAAATGAGCGATTTTGCCATGGTATGCGGCTCAACTGTTGCATGAAGCATGGCTTTTCATGTACACGATCATTACTTTTTTTATTCAAAATGGGTTGCTGAACGTCGCTTTACACGACACGTAAGATAGTATTTATTCGATTCCTTTCATTATTTCTTGTCAGTAGTTGCGAGGCCATCAAGGTACGCTCAAAATTTCGAGTTAAATTCCCAGTACATCATTAGAGATATAATAATTCAACGGGGCTTAGGATGAGACGAGAAAAAAAAAACTAGAATTACAGTTATTTTTCTAGCCTGATCGTATGCGCATTTGACATTTTTCCCCCGTAATTTTCATTTTTGCATTCCTTAGTGATGTGGTTAGTTTTGCAAAAGAGAAACATCGGCAAATGCTACACCGTGGTTTTCTATTTCGTTTAGTTTTTTTACGCCTTCCAGGACTTCCTGGATAGAAGTTCCCATCCCCACAAGCTCAATGGTTGTACGAGTGTGATAGTCCCGTGGTGTCATTGCAGAGCGGCGAACATCGTGATTAGGGTCTTATTAATACCACGATCTCGTTTAGAACCATTTCCGAGTCCGGTCCATGCTCAGACTGACAAATCCATCGCTCGAGGGCGCTGCCTACGCTCCCTTGGCGAGATGAGAGCGCCCTCGAGCGACGGATCTTTCAGCTGGACCCATGCATGCAGATTAATATTGGCCTGGTGATGGAAAATGGAAACAGTTGCCAAAATAAGCATGTATTTGATCATTCGCACCAACAAAGTGGCCTTCTACTTTTATGCAGTTTGCGCCTTAATATTAAGAGCTAAACTTTTAATCAAACTTTCCTAAACAAACTTTCGACCGTTCTCTTTTGAAAGTAAAGAAATATCAAAATCGGGGTTCACCATGCAACCTTTGGCATTAGAAAGCAAATTACCCAATAATTAATGATATTTGAAATTCAAAATTGCCGCCATCCCATCCCTGTGGAGGAAAGAAAATTTCCGCTCTTTCAAAAACCAAAATTTTCTTCGGCCCATAAGCTTCAAAATGAGCCACCAGTAATAGTACTACTGAGGAAAGAATGTTAATAAAAAGTTTTTGAGCCCGACTATCTTTCCCGAGTGCATTGTAATTTAAGTCTTTCTCAAAAAGTACTGGCCTGATAGTTTTGAAATTTGATTTCCGCACTGGATGGACTTGATGGGACGCCCCGGTTCATGTGACCGGAGTATGACCGGTTCTTGCCGTCACGTGGTCGGGGTCGTCCGGTGGATTCTCCAATCAAGTGGCCGCCATATTGTATTCGTCGTCTGCCCCGACCAAATCGATCGGGCTATTCGGGGATCCCCGAATAGATGCGCGCGCAGAATCCCGACCCAATCAAGTACGAACTTACTTGGCCTGGGTGCATATTATTTTAAAGACACTAGAGATGAAGTTTTCCTGAAACTGTTTGAGGCATTCGCCTGGTTCTGTTATCAACAGGTTATACCATTCGCTCGCGTCCTTGAGACAAGGGCGTCAAGTGTCAAACAAAGAAGGAAGGCTGACCGTGACTGAACAAAAAGAATAAATTTTATTTTTCTCGTGCAAGATACATATCATGATGCATACAGTACGGAAAGTCACCTCTCTATACTGGTTCAGAACTGTGGCGTCCTGTCAAGAGAATCCAATATTAATAAAAGAACGAAGTTGAAACTAAACAAGCCTTAAGTCTCCTGTTCGATAAACTATCTCATATACGATGGAACAGGCGCATGCGTGGCTATCCTTACGAATATATTTTATGTTTACATTTAGTTAGTATTTTTGAAAATTTATTTATGTTTTTTTTGCTGTTTTAACTCTCAGAATGACAGGTTCACTATCTAAACAGATGTGTTTCAACGACCAATCAAAATCCAAATTACATCCCTCAAAAATTATGATAATACGGCAAGAAAGCTGATGAAAAGACTAATAAATATGTTGATACATCTATACGGCTTTTACCGCCCTGAGTAGTATCGCTGGTACAGTTGTATATCAGGGGATTATTATCAACACCGTATGAGTCAATGTTCTCATAAGAATTCATCATAGATCGGGGCCACCTCATGGGCGTCGTGTCTCACGTGGACTGCACCTTGCTGCTTTGGTCAATTGTCGCAGGTACCTTTGAAGGATTGTAGTTCTTCAACGGTACGGCAAGGTCTTCGCCATGGGAGAAACACAGCTGGCGTGGTGTAGGAGTGCCTCGCGCCTAAGTGTAACTAAAAGCAACAAGGTTTGTATCGGACGATGTGACACGTTATCTCGAATTACAATGATTCAATGTCAAACCAGCTCTGAGGCTTTGAAAAAAAAATAAATATAGTCTATATTTTACCCATGAATGGTAACATGGTTGATCAGAACACAGATGATAGGTGACCCCAAACGAGCACCGTCAAAACTTCGCAGATCACGTAGACTAGGCCATCACTTCACAACAATAATGACAAAAAAGGTTTTTTTTTTGTAACCCCGGAAGAAAATACTTAGTATATTAACAAAGGCGAAATACTCGATTAAAATCCATTCAAAATCTACATGATCCAATCCGTTGCGCTGCCAATGTTTCTTTCACAACACCAGGGGGCGCCTTCTCACAGAGGAGGAACGATATTCTCAGCGAAGTAATCGAAGTCGTTGCCTGGCGGGTCGTACTCGCAAGTAACGAAGTATTGAATGTATTCGCCAGTTGGATCTACACCATCTGCAATGGCACAACCAACACGACGGGAATCTTTCCAAAGTAACTGGGTAAAGTGACCTGAAACAAAAAATTGTCCCGTCAGCCTGAGATGTTGTCAGATTTCCAATGCAATGCTTTCTACACTTTTGATGCTATTAACAATTTCGGCCTAAAAACAAACTATATCTGATACTGCCATATCTGTTTGGTAATTCATGTTAATGTACTTTGCTTGAACTTGGAGGTAAACAGTGCATTTCTGTATACCGTATTTTGATTATTGGATTTCATCGAAAATGTTGATTCAATATACATAGTAGTCCGTGCGAAAAAAACCTTGCACTTGTTCATCTAGAGACGTTTGATAATAGATGTAATGTACTGAATGGAATAGGATTGTTACAAGTGCATCTGTGTACGAGAAAGTTGATTTTGGAATTTTACTGAAATGTGGATCCACTGTACATGGGACTCTATGAGAAAACTGAATATCTTTTCCAAACTAGCCAACCTGTATATTTATAAACGCTGGATAATTAACATAAATGTGCGTGATTAGAATAGGGTGGTTACTAGTGCATATGTATACAAGAAATTCAATTTTAGAATTTCATCAAAAATTACAGCAAGTCGATCAACTATATAGAGTAGTCTATGAGAAGTAAACGTTTGACTAAAATTTAAAGCAAATGTCACTAGATTTATCTTTACTTGTAATGTAACAAAGTCAGCTGTTCTATCAAGGCTGTACACACATTTCAAACTTTTGAGTTGGAGGTTGAGGCACGGGAGGGTCACATTTTAGATAGAGGCATCACGGGGCGAGTCACATGTTACATGATGGACCACCCTCAATTTCCTCGGTCCACCACCCCCTCATAATAACTGAAAGCTCCCTAATGCTTGCTATCAGTGCAAGATGCTAGGTATATTGGTATTCATTTCTGCAAATTATGTTAATGAGCATTGTTTCGGTACTTGAAGTTTTAAGCTAATGATTCTTTATCAGTGCGGAATATTCATGTACCTCGCATCCTGCATTGTATAAATGCTTGACTGATAATTTTCAATTCACATGGACAGCTTTATCAGCCATTCATTGGGAACGATATTTGAAACATATCAAACACTCAGCACATACCTGTTTCTGAGGCAAACTGTGGTTTTGAATAGTCGTAGTATTGTATCTCGTCATACCACATCTTGACAAAACCGTAGCCTGAAATGCATTATGATATATGTCAGAAATCTTTCGCAGTTCATCATATGTAGTAATTTAATGCTCCGCCGTGTAATAGCTTACCATATTGTATTGTATCGTGCCATATCATGTTATATCACGTCGTATCATATCATATCATATCATATCATATCATATCAATTGATGGGATTGCCCCTGAAATTTTGATTGAAAAATGCACCTTTCCAACTTAAAAACATTATTCTCCACCTTTTTAATAACATTCTTGCAACAGGTTGTTTTCCAAAGCAGTGGGCACAGGGACTAATTGTCATATTACATAAAAAAGGTTCAAAAGAAAATGTCAACAATTATAGAGGAATAACGTTACTTTCTACAATTAATAAGGTTTTCAGTAATATTATATATCAACGATTACGGTCCTGGTCTGATACTAATTTTCCACTTATTGAAGAGCAAGCTGGTTTTCGTCAAAAATATTCCACTGTAGATAACATTTTTATTCTCCACACTATTGTAACTAGATATCTTGCACTAAGTGGCAGACTTTACTGTGCTTTTATCGACTTTGAAAAAGCCTTTGATCGTGTAAACCATTATATGTTATTCTACAAGCTATTTAAAGCTGGTGTGAAAGGTAGAGTGTTTTTAGTCTTACATTCCATGTATTCTAATGTGACAGCCTGTATTCGATCTCCGTCAGGTATCTCTAATTTCTTCAGATGTGAACTTGGTGTTCAACAAGGTAGCATTCTGTCCCCACTTTTATTTACTTTATTTATCAATGATATAGGTAATGCTCTAGACCATGATTTTGCAGGAGTGCATATAGCAACTGTTAAACTATTTTTTCTTCTGTTTGCCGATGACCTTACTTTATTCAGTACGACTCAAATAGGGCTTCAGAGACTATTGAACAATCTTAGCTTGTATTCTGATAAATGGAAACTTAAGGTTAATATTTCAAAATCCAAAATCATTGTTTTTAGGAAAGCAGGAAGGTTAAAGAATAGTGAGAAATGGTTTTTGAACGGTCAGAAATTGGAGGTGGTTCAAGCTTATAGCTACCTTGGTGTTATGCTTTCTAGCTCTGGCCTGTGGAATCGAGCTCAACAACAGTTGGCAATGCAAGCAACCAAAGCTCTTTTTAATGTCCAAAAAGCTCTTGCTAAATTTGGTTCTCTTGATGTTAAACTGGCTTTTAAGATATTTGATGGGAAAATTTTACCAGTTATGTTGTACGGAAGTGAAATATGAAGGCTTCATCAAGGGGAACAAATTGAAATTGTCCACAACAAATTTTGTCGTTACGTGTTGAAAGTCTATCAACATACACCAAGTCTCGCAATTAAAGCTGAACTTGGGCGTTTTCCAGTGCGTGTTTTCAGATTGACCAGAGTCATCAAATATTGGTTTAGATTGCTGTCTATGCCACAAAATCGTCTGGCATATCATTGTTACATCTTTCAATATAATGAAGCAGAGAAGAGTAAAGAATGTTGGGCACTCGGGGTTAAAAAGTTACTTTTTTCAGTGGGAATGGGCGAAGCATGGCTCAATCAAGGGGTAGGGTGTGTCAATAGCTTTATCCTCCTTTTTAAACAACGCTGTAAAGATATTTATATCCAAGATTGGCACGCTAGTTTACCTATATTTAGTAAGCTTGACACTTATCGTCTTATCAAAAATTCATTTTCTTGTGAGTCATATTTGTCAGTTATCCAGGTACACAAGTTTCGCAGTGCTTTATGTCGTTTTAGACTTTCTGCACATTCTTTACGAATTGAATCTGACAGATATTTAAAAATAAGTCGTTCAGATAGAGTTTGTTGTTTCTGTGATACAAACAGTATTGAAGATGAATATCACTTTTGCCTTATTTGTCCATTATATAAAGAGCTCAGAGCCAAATATTTACCACGTAACATTTACACTCATCCATCTATTGATAAGTTTACTCTGCTGTTTCAAATGCAGAATATCACTGTTATCCATAATTTATCAAAGTTTATATTTTTTGCAATGAAAAGCGAGATAGCATACAATCTGTACAATCTGTGACTTTTCCAGATTCTATGTCCACAAATGTGACTGTAAATACTTCAATCGAATAGATGTACTGATCTTATTATATATAAGATCAACAGTGTCATCCGAAATGTACCTATTTTTGATAACTTTTGTATACATTTGGGCTGGAGGCCTATTGTATAGAATAAAGATTAATAATAATATCATATCATATCATGCATTATATCATACCAGTATATTGATGGCGCAAATACAGCAATCTGATTGGTCGAGACGCGAAAAGAACCGTGTATATTGGCGATGTACCACGGCTGACAAACACGCGAGCTCTTAGCTTGAGCAAAAATTTGTCTTTGTCGTTCCTCGCCAGAATTTCAATATACTGTTATGATATAATAGCAATAAATCACACCCAGCATACAACTTTTCACCATTTAACTCCATACGTGCACTCGCTAACATATGCCGTGAGCTGGTCAAAATCTCGTCACTGGGTGAGCTTTGTTGCTTAAATATCATATCGTATCATTTCATATCACACTTGGGCTGAGCCTATAAGCTAGGGCAGCTATGTTATTTCAGTAGAGTGACAGTTCACTGACAGGAGAAGATGGGGTTTTTTTAGAAATATGCACGTATTTTGAAGATTCCCCTCTTCGTTACAGGTGTTTAATGATAGCATCACAGCCCAACTGGCTACTTATGTGGCAGCTTGCGGAGACCGAGTACTCAGCTACTACTGCAGCGTACTTCGTGTCACTAGTCCAGTCAACCTACGAGATTTTGGCAGCCAACCCATCACAAATTGCATATAATTTTTTTTGTCTTTAGCATGCATGTTGGAGAGATTCCCGGAACAGCATACTAAAAGTTTACTCGAATCTACTAGTGGGAAATATGTCTAATTTGTATACACATGGCTCCCAGCAGTCCGACGAAATAACGTTACTATTAGCCATATATCACATGTTTAACGAGCTATTTCGGTGATTTTAAAGTCTAACATTACTTATTCAATTTGGAGATATAATATTTAACATAAGAACATTGATAATTTGCATAAATCCAATATGGCTGACAACATTCCCACAAAATGACATTTCGGTCTGTACATCGCGTAATAAACAAGCTATTTCTGAATCAGTGATACATGTCTTTGGCATGGAAAACGATTTTGGCGGTACAATGTTTTCCATAGGCATTTAATGATTTGCATAAATCTGATATGGGTTAGAATAGTTTACGATATTATCCTCGTTGAACAGAAAATCTCTGTGAAGTTCGAGCTTACCAATGGTGCAAACGACCAAGAAATAAAATACATTAAGTTTATTTCGTAAACTTCATTTATATATATACTTCATTTTTATATATATACTTCATTTATATATATATATATATATATATATATATATATATATATATATATATATAATATATATCGTTCCACAATGCGTACTAATGACAAAATCAACTGTATCTCACCAGAAATGTCTTCCCTGCTTACAACAGTCTGCATCGCCAGATTTTCACCCCATGGGTTGTCGTGCGCATGTTCAATTCGGCCCAAGGCGGCGTTGTCCTTAGAGACGTGCTCTGCAAATTCCTCAGCGTCTGTATCCCAGGTCAAAGGGTCGACACCGTGGAGACAACGAAAGTAGTTCTGGGCTTCCAGCAATTGGTCTTTTAGCGCCTGCCAGCCGCTGCCAAGTTTACCGAGATGGTCGGGTAATGTACAACCGTGCTTGTCCACGGAACCATAATCTAAAAATTTGGACAGGAGCATACATATTAAGTAATTAATGTATTCAGAAAGAACCGCGACGATTCAATGTAATGACTTTATAGACTATGACCATTGTATTTTGTAATTTTCCAAGGTTGAATCCACTTCTAAGTTTTGGTTAGGGGTACTACTTTCAGCAAGGCGAGGTGCTACTCAACAAGGACTTGATATTTGATTTGAAGCCGTATCACTTCGCTCTAGGATACGGCCTTTGTTATTGGATTGTGTTGAGGTGTTGGTTTTCTGATTGTATAATCTGCTTGCGCAATGCCAGAGAGTGCAATGTCTTCAGGTATTTCATACACTTATGATAAAGATATTTCATTTGAACGCTTTTGCATTTTTTTACCTTGAATGCTGCTGTACACATTATTACTGATTAACTACATGTTGCGGTTGTAAATCATATACAGGGAGGCTGACAATTTATCATTTTACAAGTTAAAAGTGAAACAATAAAGAAAAGTGTAAGTTGTGCTTGTTTCTATGACCTACCACAGCCGAGTTCGTCGCCGCCGCCACTGTCACTGCACTGGATGAACCCATCGCAGAAGTGACTCTTCTTAATGCATTGATAGTTACACCGGTAGGGGGCGTCGTCGTAGTATATGCCACATCCATTGGGATCGAAGTACGGTTTCTCTGGACCTGTGAAATACAGAATATGATATACACCATTGGTGTCACACATGGTATCCTATTTCAACTTTTGTCCGTTTTATAGGGTCGTTTTCTCAGTAAGTAACTATGCACACTGCAAGAGAGCTTGACTTTGGCTCAAACTATCTTCAGGGAAAATTAACCCATTCTCTTTCAAAGTTAATAATAAAAATCGGGGAACTCATTGCATATTGTTGTAGTAGAGAGAAAAATTATCAAACATTTACCAACAGGATTTAATGAAATTAGACAAATAAAGTTCGTGCGATCATCGTAAAGTAACGGCAAAAAAGCAAATACCAGAGCATTCAAGTTAGTATGTGCCTCGAAAGTGAAAGACTAATAAGCTTTACCGCACACTTGTTACTTTTTTGCGCTTTCTTACCAAACCAAACGTAAAACTCACGAATCGGCGTGCAAAGTTTTGTACAAGAGAAACACATTACCTAATATTTGCCGATAATTGTAATTCACAATGACGGCCATAAAATAAAATTCTCGATTTCTGAAAAAATTCAGACAGCGCAAATGTTTCCCTTTGTCAATAAATTGGTTCCTAAGAAGCTGTTGACCAGGAAAACACTGCCATGCGCCTAACCTCTGATTCGCACGTCTTTCAATGCCAACAATTGGAAATCGATCTCTCATCACAAATTAACTGACATACTAGTAACCGTGGCACTCACCTCCTGAGCCTGGCTTTCCGAACGGTGGTTTTGTAGTCACTTCCGGTTCTACGGGCTTTTCGGCTGGAACAAAATAATCATCATCATCATCATCATCATCATCATCATCATCATTGTCATTAATATCGTATTTCAATTTCAATGTCATCATCGTCGTCGTTGTCACCACCATCAGTGTCTGATGTCGCGAAACCACTATATTGTCCCTATTGATATCACTTTTTATCGTTATCATTGTGGAGATCGTGCACACATCTTCATTTTATCCGCCGTTGACATTAGAAACAGCAGTGATGACATTCAAAACAATTAAATCGTGGCATAGAAGCCTGAGTTAGTCATTTTTAAAGTTTCAAAAATAATTTCACACTTACGACATCCCCTCTCGTCACTTCCGTCCGGACAATTTTTATGTCCGTCGCATATTAATGCATCTGGTAGGCACACCACCATTGTGTCGCAAGTGTTGTCAAATCCGTCACCAAATTTGTCGTGGCATTCCTGGCTGAATTTGGCTGTGGTGGAGAGAGAGAGAGAGAGAGAGAGAGAGAGAGAGAGAGAGAGAGAGAGAGAGAGAGAGAGAGAGAGAGAGAGAGAGAGAGAGAGAGAGAGAGAGAGAGAGAGAGAGAGAGAGAGAGAGAGACAGAGAGAGACAGAGAGAGAGAGAGAGAGAGAGACAGAGAGAGATATTAAAATCCAGTATGAGCTCCAACTAGAGAGATCGTCATTATCACGAGTAATTAGCCGTATACAAAGACTGAGAATCGAAAATATCTTTATTACAGGTAAATTGGATTGAAGCAGATGTGTTGCATTTCACAACGACAAACCATCTGCTAAATTTACTTAATGCAGACAGTTCATCAGCATACACCAGGGATTCGTTTTAATTTCTTTTGGACAGCCTGGAATGTGGCTATAGATCACCATGCAGTGAATATAGACTTAAAATGACTTTAATGCGTGCACGTGTCACTGAGGCGTCCGCTGGAAGGGGCAGTGATTTCCCGCTTGAATAGTGTGTTGGCTCGAGAAGGGGGTAAAATCGTATAGGCAGCATTCCCAAACACTTCTTGAGGGGTGGTAGAATGGACTGAGTGATTTGAAAATATCAAGGGTGTGTTAAGGCATTTGCAGAGACTTGGGACTTACATGGGGGTTCGAAACGAGGTCCTCTCTGATTGATATGAAATATATGCTGGGCAGTCTCAAAAGTCCAAAGCAATAAATAAAAAATCCTTATGAGCTGCCTATACGATGAGTTATTTGGTCAGGGTACAGGGGCTAATGAATGGTCTAGTAAAGATAATAAACCTAGTTTTGCGTACAAGCTTTTTTCTCGTTCTCTCCTCTGTTCCCTCTATGCATTCGAGTCATGACCATTCAGTGTGCAGTATGTAGTGTGCCCTCCCTTGGTGAACAAAAATGTACAGGCAGGATTTCTGCGTTGACCTCACCCTAATGCTGTTGCCATATAAGGCTTTCAGGGTATTGTATAGCGTGTCAAATGGTCAACAAGAGAGGGTGCACTACACAATGCATATATAATTTACATTAATGCGCAGAGCGAGGAACCATATAGGGTAAGCGAGAAGAACAAGGAAAAGAGGTTCGTACACAAAAACCAATTTTGGTTTATGTAAATGTGCCAACTGAAGGACGTGTATAGAAGTATCACTGTTCGCTGATTTGCACCACACGTTACGAGTGCTACACTCGTAAAATGGCGCCCCCACTGAAATGTACGAAAATGCAGTATTCCGTGCACGTACACACCGTGATTATCCGAGAAACAAGCACGATGCTATTTACGTGAATGCACCACACACTATGGCCGACATTTGCGTCGTCCTAGTTTTTATTTTCTCTGTCACATGATTAGTTTTTTGAAAATAGCGGGGAATTTAAGATGATGTTAGAACTTGTGAATTTACATCCCACTTTCGATACTCATGGCAGTGTTATACACTTTATCAGTCTTCAATGGATCTTATTTAATGAAATCTCTTCGAAAACTGGGGATGTATATTTCGAGACTCATTCGCAGCTATTGTACTTTTAACAGCAGTATCATTTATTATCTGTACTGGACCACGGGGCCGTGACTGAACTATTCATAAGATCGTGGTCGGGAGCTTGTCGTTCGCGTTTGTGATCTTTTGGTAGAACAAATTAATGAAGGGGATTAGGGAGGGCAACTAACAGATATGGACTGTTTTCTTTAAACTGCAATAAAACGTTAGCGGGGGTAAAGTAACAAATGCACACGCGATACAGGTAAGGCTCGTGTAATAAGGGAAGCCTAATACATGACGTTGTTGATCATAAATCCTATACGAATATTGCTTACGATACGCTGTGGTCCCATCTCCTTCGAAATTGTACCCACCGGTAGGTGTCACGCTTTACAACTATACTATCTCAGCGTTTGTTTAAAGAGGCCCTGTTCTCGCATTAGTGGCTGTTGATAAAGAACAGAAACTATCCAACATCCACTCTGCCGTAATACAATCATGCACTTTGTCGTTCACTGGGTTTTTCCAAAGTTTCTCACCGTGCAGTAGAACTTGTTTACCCCGAGCGCTGAACAAGACACGACAAAATTACCTGTCAGTAGTCTTGTTCACAATTACTATTTATGTAATCATGGAGCTAGAAAGCTCCATGATGTAATTAAAGAGCGTAACCAATTAAGAATGTAGCCAATTAAGAAAACAGAAGAAATAAGTCAGGGCCACATTCCGCTCGTGCAGAGACGCATCAAAAATGACGATTTGTTCAGCAACAAGAGATAGTCACAATAGTCTGAGTTCACGGGAAAAGGGGTGGGTTCACGGGAAAAGAGGACAAAAATAAGAGCGTAGTACGTGGGAATTCCGCTATCGAATGTAATTCATCTCGCTCTTGGGTCCGAGGAAAGGGCAAAGAGGTAGACATCGGATCATGGGAGTAGTCTCGTTCCTACAGCCCGCGTCTGAGCTGGAGGTGGTCTCTTTTCTACCTCCAACGTCTGAGCATGGAGGTAGCCTCCAGAGCCTCTACCTGCACGGTCCGAGTGAGAAGCCCTGAACCCTCGGCGCTGCTCAGTCGAAAAGGCGCAGGCTTGATGAGGGTCAGTCATGCATTGTATTAAAATCATTGTGTCAAACCAACGCATGAATCTACATGTACCCGCGTCCCTCTTAAGTGAGAGTATAACTTAAAAGATCCGATGATGCACCATCCTAGTGTCCATGGCTGTTTGGGGGACTTCCGGTGGGTTGGGGACTGTCGGTGTTCAGAGGGAGTGTCGATATGTGTAGCCGGACTTGGATTTATAATGATGTTGTGATATGTAAAAGATTGGTGCAGATTTTATTCGTAAATATCTACCAATACCTATGGAAAACGTTGTGTATTACATAAAGTCGCTAGTCGTTATTTCTGCAGGCAAGCATTACAAACTGGACCTACAAACATCAAATGTGTAACCGGCGAGCAGAGATTAAAGGGAGGTAGTCGTCAAAGGTTGCCAAGGACCCTTTCGGCCGATGTGAACACTGTATCTAGGCACGGACCTACGTTGGCGATTGAGGAAAGTTAAAACATGTTTGTTAACAATGAATATCGCAAAATTTAAATGTTGCAGCTATGTAGACTTGAATCGCCTGGATAGTTTGTAAACAAGAAAGTCGCACATGCGCAGTTCTGACGACAGCCTCCTTTAACCCCTGGACGCATACTGCTGGTTCGTGCAAAGATTGTCTATGGTTCATGTCAGTATGATCGTAAACGCAATTTCTTGGTCAGACTTTCTTACTCTTCTGTTTGTCTTGCTCGAAAATGAAGGTAGCATTACGAAAAGTGCAGATACGAGTGCACGGGACCTAGCCTTCAACTTCGTCTTCACTTTCTCCTAGTATTGTTACAAACGATTTTTTCTCAATCAAAAATGCGCCTGTAATCCCGTACTATGTTCAATCAATGGCCAAAGTAATCGTCAAATTGATCTTCGCAACGCGTGAATTGCTAGAATCTAGACTGATGCTGTCAAGGGCTGTGCAAAGTAAAACAGTGACCAATCCCTTTGGTGTCTTCGCCGTATATATATTACCCCAAATATAACTAATGTCTGTGGTCTGACTAAGATGAAACTGATGTAAGAATCTCATTTTTATGAAGACCGTTCAGCCAGTAACAATCACGGTTACTACGGAGAGTTACCTTGAAACAATATTGAAGAAATCTAAAGAGAAATCATCAAATTGATGCGGATATTTGCCGTTCGTAAAATCATGACGGTAGCACACTACAGGCTGCAGGCTGACCAGTAAAGCTGTGTCATTCTGAGTTGGTGATGTGACCGGGCGAGAGTCTTATCTCTGACACCCGTGATGTTTGAACCAGTAGTTCTCGACACTGAAACGTTTTTTGCTATCGTCTGAAGTACTTTACGATGACAAGTAAATCGATGCCAACAATCTTGAAAAACAAACAACAACGTGATACCGAATGATGTGTCCACTGAACGTGATCTAGCAGAACGGCTCGAGCTAAAAGTTCAATGACCAAAAACATCACGTGTCAATGCATGATGTTCGTTCTTCCAGGGGCCTTGGGTTTGTAGCTGTACGGTTGTGTCAACAAGCGGACGTTTGTAAATAGTTAATTCAAACATCAACCATCGCATTTGTGGAGGGACCGTGTTCTAGACGGGGTACTATGTCCACTTTCTTACTTGCGCTTTGGTAGCGATTTGTCTGACTGTCAGGTTTCGTTTTGAATGAGTTAAAGGCCCAACAGCTGCAAATTTTATGCATTATCTGATGATTTTATTTTCAAACCAAAGTTGGTTTGTGTAAATGTGCTAACTAGAGGACGAGTGTAGAAGTATCACTGCTCGCTGATTTGGACCATGACTACATGTTTTAACAGGCAGAATAATAAACGGGTGGCACACTCATAAAATGGTGCCCCCAAGGAAAAGTAGAAAAAAATAGTATTTCCTTCACATACACATCGTGATCATACCAGAAACAAGAATGATGGCGTTTGCTTGAATGCACAACACATGATGGCCAACATTTTGTTGTTCTGTCATATGATTACTTTTTTGAAAATGGCGGGAAATCTAAAATCATGTTAAAACGTTTAAATGTACATGCCACTATGAAAGTGCAATGCATTTTTTCAGTCTCTAATGGGTCTTATTCAAAGAAAACTCTTGGAAAACTCCAAATATTTTGAGATCGGTTTATTACACATTCACAGTTATTGGGGCTTCAAACGTTTGTGTTATAAGAGTGTATAGTGCTGAAAGTCTCCCAAGACATGGCAAAAAAAGTGGAAATTAAAGTTTACTATAACTACCATAATCGGCCTGCTGAGGGCGCTGAACAGATAGCCCAATAATCTTCAGCTGAGTTTGGTCTGAAAGCTCGATCGTCGAAATTGAGTATACGTTTTACCTCATACGACAGCTGTGATTGGTCATTTCTTTCGGAGAAAAAAAGTCATTTGATATTCAAAAATCGAACGCCATCTTGCTTCACATACCATTGTCCGACCAAGTGAGTGTCCCATTATATAATATTTTCGAAATGTACACTCCAGGCGCTAAAAGACGACTCATCACGTGACTATTGCACGTTAATTGCATTATGTTTTCATCGTTTCACACCCGGTGTGAGTTGAAATAGACATGTGGTACGCACGTGCCAGCTGTCCTCAGGCTCTTAGGGGTCGACTATTTGATTGTTGAGGGTCATCAAAATACGAGAAAAAAAACGGCACTGAGAGGACAATTGCCAAGCTTCGCAATTCGGACAAAGTTACCGTATGTCACAAGAACATTTTGTGATTTTATCTTTTCGTCAGATTTGCGACGGCCCTCCCGTGTCACCATGGTAAGAGCTTGTGATTGACACCTCGACTCGCGATTGACACAGCACTGATTTGAAGTTTCAGGCAAGTGAATACAGAATATACAACTGAACCAAGCTCTCCTGAAACATATACGATATACGAAGCACACGGTTTTAACGGCCCGAAACGGCGATGAGTGCGCGAAGATTCTTTTCTGGTCACATGTACCTGTCATATCCACACCGCGCTGCTCATTCACCTGCGGATGCACCACGCGTTCTTTAGTGATATCCGCATACAAAACAAGCTGGGAAACCCGGCTTCCCCGTTGTTTCTCAGGGTCACCGGTACCCTAGAGGTGGTTTATGCGCTCCGTGCAGCTCTGTCATTAAAAAATTAGAATGTCAATCATGTTGATGTTTGATAGACACAGGGTGAAAACCCGTTGTCTTGGCTACCCGGTGCTACGTCTGGGCACTTTAAAAGAGACAATTTCTGTTTCTTCTGCGCGAACAAAAGCTGGAATTCCGTAGCTCAGTGCACAGTCTTTCAGACTGAACGATTATACAGCAATGATCAGTTAGGCAAGATACCGTAACCTTTGTTTTCCTTTCTTTGCGTTTTTTTTTCTTTTCTCATTTGAAGAGCGCACAACCTATCTGTCAGTGTCGAAAGATGATGTAAACAAGTCTATCTATTAGTCACATGTCATGCGCATGAAAAGAGCGATGTGCTTCTGACCTTCAAATGGTTTCCATCGATTCTATTCGCTTGTTCAGATGCCTTTTTTAAAGACAAAACAGGCGGATGGATTGGTTGGCTTCCGCATGCATAGTCAGAGTGAATTTGCCAGGGGCCAGGTTAAACTTCCTTCTATGTTTGGTAGAAGTATATTATGCAAGAGGGGCGTGTCTCGCAACTCTCACAAAATGCGACGAACAGCGGAACGGGTGTTTTTAGAACTACGCAGCGCGCCCTTTTGATCATCCGTGCAGCAAAATCGATGCCGTCCCCTCCGCTTCGCGCTTCTAAGCATTTCCAAGTGCCGGCGGCGCGTTTCCCTGTAACCATGTTCAAGCCTATGTTGAAATAGGTATATCTGTCTTTCCAAGATTCTTTCGTTCATGTTTTGGTCTGGACTATATGCTAGACTATATTCTGGGCGAAACCTGTGTTTTTCATTTTTTTCTGTTGTTTTAAAAGGCGAATTCGCCCACTTTTACAAGCACGACTGCGTGTTCACATCAAATCAATCACTGGCGTTATTCATGAATCCAGCAAGATACCTAGTCGGTTATCTAAGTCAAAGTGCCTAACCAAATATTTGACAAGCTTTTCGTCGGTTAATTGACTTAGATCAGCCTTATCAAACACGTAGACTAGTCAGACAATACATGAGAGGCTAGACAGATATTGAGACAGCCTATGTAGCGGTTACCTATGTAGCGACGACATGATACGGTAAAAAACAGTGACGGCTACCGTAGACCCTTGCATGGGATCGGCTCAAGGTTCTACGCGTGTGCTCAGAGTATGAACGTCCCGATACCGTTGCCATGCAACGTCAACGTAACCACTGCACTAGCGGTCAAAAAGAATATTTGAAGTAACTTTATCAATTTTATAAATTTTTGCACTCTATCTAGACATATCACAAAAAATAACAACTTGTATTTATTTGTTCGCCACCTTGCGTCACACGATTCTTCGTTCACAACGGAAAGTCTACTCGTGAGTGGTGTGAGTAGCTAAACGCTGGGAAACAACACTTACACACTATGGCCGCTACCTGCACGATCTCAGAAAGGATTTCACTGGAAACGCTTAAATATAGAAAAACCAGACCGTTGAACCATGGACGTAAAAGACCTGCATGGTTTAACCAGGGAGAAATTCAGGTCCTTGAGATTATCTTCAGAATTGGGGAGCCCTCCCCCACCTCCCGGGCGCTCAAGTTGTTCAATGTGGTATGGGAGAAAGAAAATAGGTGTGACACGAATTTGGCGCCCTGGACAGCGAACCCCAATGCATGTTGATATTGACAGTTTAGTCAGCCTACGCATGGATGTCTATTTTTTACATCCATGGCCTACGTTTAAGACGTGCTAGCCAATATATAGACACGATTACGGCCCGCGAGCAGTGGACTGTTCGTAACAGGTTTTTTGTCAACAAATGGAACTGCATTACTATTAGCATGTGTCAAACTTAGTCACTTATGGTCTTATCATGAAGGTATGGTCAAATGCTGTTATCTTCACAGACCCAAGGGCAAAACAAAATCACGCAAGGTAAGCAAAAGCTTCGTTGAATGAATGGTGTAAATTTGCGTCATCTGTTTTAAAGATAACTTCTTCCCGCTTTAGCCCTGCTATCGTTTGCGGGGTTTTTGTTGTTGTTGGTTTATTTTTGCATGGCAATTTTGATCTTTTCCGTCGAAGATGGTTACAAATAATTATATTGCGACCACGGACCGTGTTGCGACCCAGGATTTCGCTTGCAGCACATTAAGATGGAAAAAACAGCAACATACCTTGCACAAGTAGCGAAGGAGAGGCAAGCAGTGCCAAGTATATCAACGACGTGAGATCCATGGTGAATTACAGCGCGGACTGTCGTGCGTCTCAAACTAAAAAAATTATCACCCTCCGTTTGGCAATTCGCTTGCTCGCATACTGTAATCACCTACCGACAATCACTCGTATTTATAATCAAAGTAGCAGCTATCCCACAATTCCTTGGAGAACTGTCAAGTCGTCAACGCATTAATGCCAGTGGGACCATTAACGCTCACGATATTAAAAAAAAAACTTGAACGTGCTAAATTTATGATGACAATGGCGCATAATTGCATTTACTTATAATTACTATCGTTTCACATAAGTGGAACATAAAATATTTGAAAGGCAATTTGAAGTTCAACATCCTTGCACGTGGGACCAACATGTGCGATACATTAAGTATATCTTCCAACAATACCACAGGTATTGTTTAAAAGATTATGTTTTTATCACTTTGTATTTAAACAATCTCCTGCAAATTAAAGTTTTAAATTAAAGTTAAGATTTTCCTGAACGTGTCATGGCTTTAAAATGTACAACATACACTACGGTTTTTACTTGCAAAATTCTGTGAACGGTTTCTAAAAGCCTTTTAGCACTGATGACAAACAATTATAGCGCGTTCCCTGTACTGTATATTGTTCCACAGAGGTTCTCACGTAATGGTTTTGTTTCCTCTGAACAATTTGCGTCCACTTCATAGTATCCCCGTCGTCTTGCGTTTGTATTTCTGTCCTTGGGGTAAAAGCGAGGTCCGGCCCACAATGGAGGTAAATCTCCATGGTCCCACAGAGCCTTGCGCAATGCCCCCCCCCCCCCATGGCATTTCAACAAATCGGTTTTCTGACTACTGGCACTGCATCGTGTCCACTATCTGTCGACTGTTACTGACAAAAGTTAGGGCGTTGCTTGGCGCGCGCGCCATTTTAGAATCGCTTTGTACCTCCATGAGCAGGCGATAATTAACACAGCTTACATAAATTTGAGTCCCCACCAAGGGATGTGCTGTAACACGCTTGTTAACGACCCTTTTTATTGAAAACTGCCTTAAATCACGAAACATATGCATGACTTTGGTCGGGGGAAAATATCGAATGTACACGGTATGAACAAGCATCATCATGAGAACGTCACTTCAGTCGAGACCGAAGGAATGAAAATTACTCGGTAAAATTCTAATCGTGCCGAATTAGGCATGAATAAACCGTTCCGTTAATTTCTCTCTTATTCTACGAATAAATACTATTTTTTTGATAATTATAAAATACATGGCGATTGAAATTCTAATGATGAATTACTATTTGACGCTAACTCTACGCCGTGCGCGTTTGTACACAGTGCCGATTAATTCTTTGCCACTGTGGACAAATAAACCGCTAAGTGTCAACCGAAATCTTACAATTTATAAGTAATGTGTTTAACGAGCCTACAAAGGAGAGGGGAGGGTCTTCACACATTCCAACAAGTTCGCCGAGAACATCCGTTTGAACTCAAATTTCACACCTGTGACCAGACAGAATACACACTGCCGTCGCTTAGAACTCATTGTCACAATAATTCACAGATTTCCACAACGGAAAAGGAGCACTTCGAGCTCTCCCTAAGTTCAGAATCGACCCCGGAAATGGTAAATGTTCCCTGCGGAATATCCGCCGAACACGTGTCTGGTGCTGATCGGTTCTCGGAAGTGTCGATGAACGCCGTGTGAGCGACCATGCGTGAATAACACATGGCTTCGCAGCCTGCTTGATATAACAATCTTTTCATAATCCACGTGTGAACTCAGTGACACCTGCAATGATCGAGATTCGCTTTAATATCTTGTCAGTATTATTTATTAACACTATTCCTTTTACCACTGAGATAGCAGGCGTAATCTCTACACCCTCACCGATCCATTAAGCTTTGGGCCTTTCTTTTAAATTTATCATGGATGTATTTTTTACATCCATGAATTTATTAAGTTCGCTTGTCTAGAGATAATTCTTTCAAATCCTGCATGATTCTCTTATCTCCATGAAAATTTTAATTGGCAGTATCTCTTCTCTACTCATTGACAGATGAGTATATCACCAACGTACGCTACCATCGCCAATCGTCAAACATTCGGCAAAATCTTGCATTCCACGGCAGATAAAGAGAACGAGGTGTTACACATTTCTCAGCCTTGTGTGAACGGCAGCCTGGTTATTCACACTCACGTGACAGTTCCATCAACGCTATACAAAAATCAACCGTTTGTCGCAATATTCCGACAAGATCAACTAGGGGTGGACTTATAAGATCTCTGGAGGGGAGGGGGTGGGCACGGGGGACTGTGTAACGTGGTTTTTTTGGTTGGTTATTTTTTCAGTTGATCTGCGATATTGTTTGCTAAATGTGTATTTTCCATCACGGTAAGTTGATCGGTTGCGTGTAGCAGTGTTATTGCTACCCGGTTTCACTCTCTCTCTACAAATATATTGCATCATAGGCTCGTACATCGGAACGGTTGGAATCTACCGACGAGTCATCAACAGTCAATATCACGCGAGATAGCCACGCAGTGGACCTTCAATAGACCGAATCATTATAGTCTGTTCGAATATCGGTCCCCCAAGCGCATTCTACCTTAGTTTGAGCGCATGCGCGACACTCTCTACTCAGTACCGGCAGACCTCCGTACAAATGTTCCCTGTCCTGCCTGTCCTTCCAAATGATGTTTATTGACACATATGTGATGCTGATAGTTTGAGTCTTCAAGAGATCTTGAAAGGATGGTTTGATTTAAAGAGGAAAATGATGCAAACTAAAGCTTTAACCCTTTCACCGCCATGGTTTGTCCCAAATCCATTGTTTTCTATGGTAAAGGTGGACCTGTATACAGGGAACTGGGGTGAAAGGGTTAAGGTAGAACGCGTCTCGGGGACAGACATTCGGACTCTCAAACTTTTACAATTCTTTTCTGTGTGGGGGCCCATTTTAACGCTCTTGGCGTTAAACTTTCGCCGGCTTAGTTTTTTCGAAATTCGAGTTAACACAGAGATGACGACCGTTTTGAATTATAAAAATCGGTAAATTTTGGGTTATTTGTTTCTCTAGTACCAAAATTTGCACGGTGACCCCCGATTTTATTCTTGATTTTGAAAGCGAATGGGAAAGTTTGAGCAAAGGTTTAAGTCTTTCACTAATTCGAGGCGCGTTCTACCTTAAAATAGGAAAATGCAGTAATTAGGCTAACGCTTTAACGGTATGTTTGATTAACTTTGCTTGACTTATTGGTATGTAGGTGTACCCTTGCTTCAATGCATTTTTGTTCTTTTCTTCTAATAATCGAGTTTTCGACTGTGATGACTCAAGCAAATACAAAATGAGCGAAACCAAAATGCATTTGTGTGTATTAATAATGATGAAATTTGCGCTTTGACCTCTGATGATTATTCGTAATTTTAAAATCGAACGGCTGAAAATTTCCTAGGGAAAAAATTGAGCAAAAGTTTAAATCTTCCTGTTTCGACGTACTGCCTTAGATGACCCGTTGATTATTGTGATTGTGCTCTATTTTTTGAGCCAGTGTCTAAATTTTTGTACTCCTCAATATTTCCCAAAACTTAAAACTTGAATTGCCATTTTTTGCATAAGCCTTACCTGTGTTGTTTCTGTGCGCCTGTTATTTACTTTACCCTCGCTTTTTTTTACCAACGCGGAGGCTTATCGCCCTGACTAATTTATAACTCGGTGATGGCAGCGGGTCGTTACGTACCGTACGTTGGTGATCGGCAGAACAAATGAATGAAGGGGATTAGGGAGGGTAATTAACAGATATGGACTGTTTTCTTTGAATTACTATACAGAGATAGCGAGGGCAAAGTTGGAGGTACACACAGCACAGGTAAGGCTAACATAAATAACATGATGTAAAACTTTTAATCATAACTTCTACACGAATATTCCTTGCAATACCGTGTGGTGTGTAGTCTGCAAATTTTACATTGGTGAGCGTGGCCCGACGACGCGCTGGAAATTTTACACCAAGGCGGCAAACATCAGTGCATTAATCGTGTGCATGAAGCGCGACGATTCTACTGTATACCTCCTTCGGGCTAAGCAAGCTATGAATATTCATGAGGCACTTTGCAATCAGCGAAGCAAGATGACAAACACGGCCAGTGAGCACAATAAAACCATCAAATCGTCAACGTCGCTCTTATGTCATAACTGACCTTTCTGTGTTACCAAATACATCCTTGGCGATGCGTAACTTCAAGTTTATCCAAAATTTCCCCCTTTCCTGAATGCAAACAGCTGATTTTGTTTTATGACCTCGAGACTAAACCCCGGACTAAACCACTCCTACCATCCATGATCAAATGAACTACTTACAATCTGGTTTGCTGAAACAAGTAGACATTGCCACATTGTAAAGGAAAGCTGTTATCCTGTTAGGATAATAAGAAGCACCGACATTTAAACTGTCGTTACAACAGCTTGCACGGGACTCGAACTTTACGTAACGCTGTGCAGTCAGCCGTGCATGGTGAGAGATCTACGCTGACCTTGATTTTACGGCAGAAAGCCTAAAAAGTTTCACGGAATCATTCAATCTTGTCGGACTGAGAGTAAAGAAGGGGTTTTGTTCAGCATACCAGCATTGAAACATGTTTCCAAGCAGTCAACCAAACTTACATTATAAACATAGTTACTTAATTATTGGTCTGAAGGTGAAGTTACGCAATGTATTGTGTTCAACATGTAACGCTATAGTTCGCGTTACCTTTGAACATGCAGTTACCTGGTATATACACTGTTATTCTCTATCGATTCTAGTAAACGTGTTGTATTTTTGCATTTTTCTTTCGGCAAATTTCCACTTTCACAAGAGTCCGAAATATATGTGATACCTAATTTTCTTTGAGCTTTTCCGCAGATTGTGGAGAGCATTTGTATGTGTGTCCGAAGATCATTTTCATAAGTGATTGGTTATTGTCCAAATATGCGAGAGAATAGGAGTGGTGTATCTATTGATCGATGCGAATTATGGCGATTAAGCTTGACTGTGACTTTCCGTCCATTGCAACAGTAGGCGACGAAATTAACTTCCTCGAAGGTAACTTTGAAGTTAGTGACTACTGATACACTATGAATTAACGGGTGTTTTATATAATGGCAACAAGTGCAACATAACAACTAACGATGCCCACCAATGTATAGCGGTTCTGTCATCTGTCGCGACCTTCCTTTATTGCCAAATGGACGACGGCGAAGGGAAAATTAGTCTGCGGGTTTTAAAGAATGAGTAGCGGATTAAAAGTCCACAGACGATAAAGCATATAGCCCTTGTCGGATTGAATTTCTGTAGCATGACATAAGTATTTACAAGCCATCTTTTGATTTCAAAAATCAATCTAGGGGCCGTCGTAAAAGTAATAGAGGGAAATTCATTCTTTGAATGCGAAGGTATCTGAAAATCAATTCAATTCGTAAGCGACACACAATACGCGCTACTGCTGGTGATTGAGAGCCTTTTCACCGGAAAAGCATAAAACTACAGCAGTAACGTTTGATTATTTTTTTCAAGCATGATCTGTATAGTTATTGTAGGTTCAAGATAAATTCCTCAATAAACACCCCAAGAACAACAGCATTGTCCCGTGCCTCATCCCTTTCTATGTTGTTTCAATACTTATGAAACCTGAGTGATTCAGAAGAAAGTCTAAATACGTTAGATGTTCCGACACTCTGCGCCAGTTCTTCTTTCTGTTTACTTCTGTGCCTCTAGCTATCTGTCTGTCTGTCTGTCTGTCTGTCTGTCTTTCTGTCTGTCTGTCTTTCTGTCTGTCTGTCGTTCTGTTTGCGGTCTACCTGTTAGTCCGTGTCTGTCTCACTGTCCGCCTGTGTGATGTCTGTCCGTGCGACGATCTATGTGCTTGTCTTTCAATCTGCCTGTATGTCTGTCCCTCACTGTGTTTTGATTGTCTTCAGTTGCGCTTTCTCCCTTTGTCCACCAACAGTCTTTTTATGGTCTCTCACAGTTTGCCTGACTTCACAGCCTGCCTTTCTCGCGCTCTCTTTATGGTAGAAAACAGCTACACACGTCATTTTGATAGATTTATGACGACAGACAAAAACTCTCATTTTCTAACGAATAATTACTTCGATGTCATACTCTCAATACTGACATCGGAATCCGAAATATTTCTAGATTAAAATTAAACATTCGACGCTTACAGTTATTTGTTTGTATGATTGACCTAAATACCTAAATCATTGTAAAATTAATATTGTCAAATTCTGACGGAAATAGCGTGGCTTGAAAACTACCAATGAACGTGACCGTAGCGTGTGCACCATAATATGGTATGTAAAAGCATTACATTGTCCGTAAAGCTATTCTCAAACATTACATCGTCATTTTATTTTGTAATTCTCCATTTCTATTTTAATTTTGGTATCAAATCAAAAACTAGTTTTTACTGTTGTATCCGACCCATCTTACTCTGATAGCAACGTAAAAATTCAGTACATACTGTAGTACATGGTAAATTTTCATAAAAGTTGCCTCATTATTCACATGTGAATAACAAAGAGGGTACATAAAGATGGAATTTTCCTAGTTATTTGGTACAGTACTTTATACAAAACTGGGCTACATCATATTTCCTACGCGGTGTGTTTTTTCCAGAAAAACTCCTTTGTAGCGTTTGCAAATCGATAAAAGTTACATCTTCAACTCAATGACAATGCGTAGTCATTGATTTTAAAACTGTGATGTAGTAATTGCAATTTTATCGCTAGTTTATATGATGATTAAAACTTGGAAATCTTTAAGTATATACTATTCTCCAGCACCTCGTTTACGCTTTTTTTTTCGCTTAGCCGTTTCACTTATTTTTGCCTCGTCGTCCGTAACTTATTCAGCAAATCAAACTAATAAGTCTTACCCTATACTTGTTTGACCGAGAATAATGATGTCTGGTCAGTTTCGCGCCTTTTCCACAAAGAATCCGATACCGTCACGTTCGCAGTTTAGGATCGTAAAACTTTCCAAATAAACTTCAAGATTGAAGCAGCAAAAGGTTCTCACGCCAGTGAACTTAGAAGCGTTTATGACGTCACCACTGTTTTAAGCCATTTCTCAAACAGTGGAAAATGGATGTTGACTTTATTCGAATGTCATAGGATGTAATCTACTCTACATAAAAAGAAAATCAATAAGTAATTCCAGTTGTGGGATAAATTGGTGACAGAGATAAATTACAAGGCGATATCAACGTCAACACAGGGTTCGATTTGACCTAAAACAAACGAAAAATAACTGCACAAGCTTTAACTTGGCCGATGCAGGTGATTATTTGAATATTCCTGTGGTCGCAGAGTTTTTATCTGAAACCAAGACACACGCATTTCTTCGAGCATTTAATGCACAAGAGACAATTGGTCAGAGAAAATAGAGAGAAAGGTAGATATAATCGGGTGACAGGTAAGCAATGAAGGGATAAAATACAAAAAATAATCTGAGAGAAAAATAAACGAAGACGGGGTTGTAGATGTATTGGAGCGACGGTAAGTAGAATTCGGGCAAAGGTAACTGTGACGGAAATGCTGATTGCTGACAAAGGGCCTAGGATAGGCACAGGCGAGAGGGAGAGAAGCAGAGAGGGAGAGAGCATGTCACATAATTCGCTTTGATATTGTAACGTAAAGTTTATTTATAGCTTGCCATCTTCCTCTGTATCGATGATGAAACACACATCTCGTGCAACGATGTTAGTATCACATATTTTTGCCGCCTCGGAAGATCACCTTTAAATGATGATTAGCTGTCTTATTGCCCCTTCCTCACGCGAAATAAACATCCAATGTTTTTATATTCCCATTAAGGCACCTGTTCATTCATTTCTTGATAAACCCAATTTACCCACAGACAGTGCGGTAGCTACCATCTCTTATTTTATTAACTGACCTTCACTTCGGAAGTTTAGAAATTTGCGAAGCCTTCTCGTCAGTATGATAGACTGAAACAATACTGATTTTACCAAAGTTACTTACAGTAACACGTACCGCGACGATCATGATTGGACCGTATTCTATAATCGGAACGCTCGTTGAGGCTGATCTTATTTAATCCTTCTTATTTAATCCTTCATTTCTATCAC